>NW_023330715.1:0-66154 GCF_011100685.1 Canis lupus familiaris | reverse complement strand
GGGGCCCCCTCAGCCCAGGAGCTGGGGCGCCCAGGGCTCAGTGCGGGAAGCGTCTGCCTTGGGCTCAGGCCGTGACCTCAGAGTCCGGAATCGAGCCCCGCGTCCCGCGCAGCGGAAGGTCTGCTTTCTCCCTCTGCCCCTCCCCGCCCCCTCTCATGCTTGGTCCTCTGCAAAAAATATATAAAATCTTAAAAAAAAAAAAAAAAAAAAAAAAGAAGCCAGAAGCTTTTTATTCCTTTCAAGCAAGTTTTAACTGCGCGGATAGCACCAAAGCCTTGCCGCAGGGTTGTGTCCTCAGCGCACATCAGCCTGTCCTGCCACCGCGTGGGATGTCCCGTCTGCAGCACCGTCCTGCTCCTCCCGCCCCAACTTTCTGCCCTGCAGACAGTGATAGAGCGGAGCAAGGCGCAGGCCTCTAAGCGGGGCACAGCGGGGGGGCCCCTTCCTGCTCCTTCTTCAGCTCCCGGGGGTGGGGAGGGGACATTTGTATGTCACACCCCACATTATTGCCTGATTGTTTCCTAATTAAAAAAAAAAAATTTCTTGGATGCCAGCGACCGACGGCCAAATTCTCTGACCTGCTGCCGCCCGCGACTCCAAATACAGCTCGTGTCCAGCGTTGGTCCAGCGTGCACCACGCAATTGAAAGAGAATTTATTCATTTTTTTATCAAGTCTCAGACGCTTTATCTAAATTATGGCACTATAGAACGTTAGAAGACCGCATAATAAACGCGCATTATTTTTCCAGCTTTACCGCAACACGATTGACATAGAATGTGCACGTTTCGGTCGGTGGGTGGTGCAAAGGTCCGAGATATGTGTACAAGGGGGTGTTTGCCCTGAGAGACTGCGTAGCACAGCCTCCGCCTCCCGTAGATAGCGGTTCGCTGTCGTTGTCGTGGTTGTGGTGGTGACAACGTCCAGGTGCCACTCGCAGCCCCACCCGGGGCCTGACCACCAGGCGTCCCTGCCCGGATCCTTCGTGCATTCGCCCGTCGGGGGCACCAGGGCGGCTTCCGCGCGCTGACGGCCGTGACCAGCTTGGCGGGGACCACGGGCCGACGTCCCGGGAGCTGCTTTGCACAGAGCGTGGCAGGCGCCCCTCCGGGCCTCCCCTGGGGTGAGCTGAACACAAGAGCCTGTGAGAGGAGGAGAAACAGGGAGTCTCTTCAAGACGACGATACTTTCAGAAACCTCCAAACGACGTCACCCGTACATTGAGAAAACGGGACATTTCAAAAATCATATGCTACGTCAAATGGAGGCTGAGATCCTAGAAAAGACAACGTAAATCTAAGCTTAGAAGGAGGAGTGAATGCTTTGATTTTGAAATATGAAAACAACTCAAAGGATGGAGATTACTTTGTGGGTGCTCGGGGTCTGAAACAGCTTGAAACGACAGGAAGTGCCTACTTCCCCGGGGAGCAGGGGGCTTGGGTGGAGCGTCTGCCTTTGGCTCAGGTCGTGACCCCGGGTCCTGGGATTGAGTCTAGAGTGACGGGCAGCATGTGTCTTAAGCATCCTCAAAGGCCTGCCATATCCGTTCCCCGCAACCGCTCTGTGGGTGCCATGCCTCTACTGTCTTCACTGGCTCATGCTACCACTGCTGAAGGCCTTTGGCCCTTGCATTTGCCAAGACATTTCTCCTCCCATTCCTTGAACACAGTGTTTCCTTCATCTACTCCCTCCTGGGGGCTCAGCTTAAATGCTTTGTCCACAGAAAGATCTTTCCTGGGAGCACCTGAGTGTCTCAGTCAGTTAAGATCTAGGTAACTGTCTAGATCTAGTTAACTGACTCTAGATCTCAGCTCAAGTCTAGATCTCAGGGTAGTGAGTTCAAGTCCCACTTTGGGCTCCATGCTGTACATGGGGCTTACTTAAAAAATTTTTTTTCCTGATTGGCACACAAGTCCCTTTGCCTTCATTTACCCCCACTGTGATGACCTCTTACAGCTGTATTCTATGTGTCCGTAGAATTTATTAGACTTGAAGAAGGCAGCCCCGGTGGCACAGCGGTTTAGCACCGCCAGCCCGGGGCATGATCCTGGAGACCCCGGATCAAGTCCCACATCGGGCTCCCTGCATGGAGCCTGCTTCTCCCTCTGCCTGTGTCTCTGCCTCTCTCTCTCTCTCTCTCTCTCTCTCTCTCTGTCTCTATGAATAAATTTTAAAAAATCTTAAAAAATAAAATAAAATTAAAAAATAAAAGACTTGAAGATAATATATCATGAACACATTTACTTGGTTCTTGTCTACCTCCCTCACTATACTAGAAGCTCTTGTCTACCTCCCTCGCTATACTAGGAGCTCCGTAAGTGCACAAATCTTGTGGGTTTTTTTCCTACTGTAGCCTAACTTATTCCTTCATATAGTTGTTTCTAACAAGTATTTGTTTATGTATGAATCTTATTCTCTCACCATGAGTTCCAGAACTCTGTGAACCCTTAAGCCATTCACCCGTGTGTCCTCCTAGTCACACATATGTGCAGGTGCATATGCACATACAACATCTCATCCTAACGTCACACAGTAAGCTCTGTCTTGTTTTTTTTTTATTAATTTAAAGGAATGGCATACTATGAGTAATAGAAAACAAAACGTTATTACCTCTAGGTTTAGTTGTATTTACTTTTTTAAGACCTATAACTAAATGTGGAATCAATTGACTAAATGAGCTGTCATATTGGTCATAATCTGAGCTTGGAGCCCTTTTATCATCTTTCTCTATAACATGAATTTTGTAAATGTTCAATCAAAAATGCAAAGCAAATTAAATTCACAAACATAAAAAGAAACCACATCATGCCCAGGTGGATTACATTTAAGTTAAAGTAAGCTGAGAAGCAGGTCTATGTTATATGTGTATGTAACGTGTCGTATGTGCTGTGTAGGGCAGCTCTGCTCTCCATGTGGGCGGTAACTCATCTCCTGCCATCTTCTACAATCAGTGACACAGCAACAAATAAAGCCTGGTCATCTTGATAGTATTAAAATCATCTCAACAGTCTGCATTTTAATTGACCTCTGGATTTCAAGGGGTTGAAATCTTTCCCCAAATAAGCAGCATGGTGTTCTTGGCCAGCCTGCGATGTCCCCAGGGGTGGTACATCTAATTCTCAAACTGACGTATCTCTGGAAGACCCCTTCCACCATCACTCATCTAAAGGAACTTAGAACATGAGTAGCTGTGTTCTTCATATCCTGTAGTGGATTTAATTTTTTAAATATTTTATTTATTTATTTCAGAGACAGAGAAAGCATGAGGAGCAGCAGAGGGAGAGGGAGAAGCAGAGTCCTTGCTGAGCAGGGAGGCCAATGTGGGGGCCGATCCCAGGACCCTGAGATCATGACCTGAACCAAAGGCAGATGCTTCGCCTACTGAAGGCGCCTCCTGCAGTGGATTTTAGAAGGGAAATGGAAGTTAATAACGCCTTATCTGTCTGATTCGTGCGGTTAGAGGAGACAAAGGGGCTGCAGATGCTGATGGCTCCTTTAACACCCACACTCACACTTTCTTTGAAATAAGGCACCTACATCTCACAGCTGTTGGCTTTCCTCCTTCCCTCACTGTTCTGTCTGAGCAATAGCAACAGAAGTGCTATGCGCTGCTCCTCTCAGCATAAACGAACGTGTGCCCCATATCATGTTACATGCAAGCTAGTATTTTACTACACACCTCAAGCTCACAATCTAAAAGTGCTGCATCAAAAAATAGTAATGGGAACTGGCAGAAAGTTGGCTTACCAATTATTTTAACAATATTCAAGTAAAATTTCTTATTTTTGTCAAATCTCTGGTCTCAGTACATGGCCGCAACACTATCCGACCTGAGAACTTAAGTACATAAGTACCGATAATCGTTGAGCATTGAAAATTATTAAAAACGAAAACATGTTACTTTGGATGTCTCTTTTGATTTGTCTGCACTTTTGGTTGGATTAAGAGGCAAAAGCTGCATTACTTTCCCACAGAGCAAGGCTACTTATTAAAAAATTGTCATGATGTCTGGTTAATAAGAGCGACAACAGTTGGTTTATAGAGATACAGCATGAGGGAAAGCAAAGATTTGTTAAGATAATTCTTCCCACTTAGTAGCTGCATCATACTCATTTAAACTCAAGCAATTCTGAGATACAGTTGAAGAAAAGGGAAAAAAATATGACTGTGATGTCATGAGACCTCAGATCCTCCCCACCGTCCCGCCTGTGGAGCTGGCCAGGTATTCCCAGCCCTGCACTGGCGCAGCCACAGAGGTAGTGTAATCAGGATGGATGCTGACAAACCCAGCCTGAGTGGTCCGTTGCGGTGCATGAGGGCAGCACCTCGTCTGTGGGAGCCCATCTACTCTTTGCTTTGAGACTTGTGTTACCATGATCCCCATTTTACAGATGAAGAAGCTAATTGCCAATGGCAAGTAATTGGCATGAAATCATAGAGATACAAGGTGGCTGAGATACACTAAAAACCTAGGGCATTTGACTCAAAGTCTGTGTTCTGTTTCTCAGCAGCCTGGCTGCCTGCAGATCTGTGCAAGACCCGTGCTGGTGATGCAACTCACTGTGCATCGAGAACACAGCCCAGACAGATGATCAACTGTATGCGACACCCAATCAAGAGGCAAAACGTTGGGTTATTCCTGGAAGGCGGGGTGTACTGTTTCTTCAGGCCACATTTGCAATAGTTCATAAAAGGGGTTAGGACTTGGAAGGGGTGTCTGCCTCTGAGAATTTTCCCTAAATGCTGGAAACTCTGGCACTCTGACCCCAGGGGCATGGCAGCAATGCAGACGACCCTCCCTGGCCTTCCAACCCCTTTCCACAAGCCATATTTATTGAACTGAATTGTGAGTAAATATGATCCCTGAAACCTCAAAAAACCCCAGAAAATCATATCATGGTTCCACAAGAACTTTAAAAAAAAGGATTTTATGAAGCTTGAGGAGAAAACTAAACATCCTTTTACAATATGATCCAACAATCATGCTCATTAGTATTTACCGAAATGAATGAAAAGCTGTCAATGCAAAAACCTGCACGAAGATGTTTCTAGCAGCTTTATTCACAATCGCCAAAATCTGCAAATAACCAAGATGCCAATCAGGAGATAAATGGATAAATAAGCCGTGGTCCATCTGCACAAGGGGATATGACCCATCACTGAAGAGAAATGGGCTCTGAAGCCATGAGGAGATACGAAGAATGTTAAATGCACATCACTAAGTGAAAGAAGCCCATCTGAAAAGCCTACATGCTTTATGATTCCACTTCTATGGCATTCTGGAAAAAGCAAAAATATGGAGACAGGAAAAGGATCCGTGGTTGTGGGGAGCCGGGGAAAGGGAAGGATGAATAGAGAGCACAGATGATGTGGATCGAATCACCCCACCTCACACCTTAAACTTACACAGTGTCCTATGTCAATACCATCCCAATGAATTAAAAACAAAAAGAAAAGAAAAAATATCCCAATGAATTTTGGGGAAAAAAAGACTCAAAGATCCATTGATTAAAGGAAAAAAAAATTAAATATCCTTAAACCTTGATACTTAGATGATTCTCACCTTAAGAAATATACTAGAGCAGAAGACTTCCGATTACAGCTAATCGGGGTAAAGGGACCACCATAAACGACTGGAAAGGTGAGCGGTACACGTGGGGGTGGCCTTTCCCAGCCATGGACCACAGACAACTCGGCTCGGCGGTCCCTGGAAGAGGAGACGAGAAGGATAGGAGCCCCCAGGCCCCCGGCTCTCCGGGGGCACGTTCCGGGCTACCATCGGAGGAAAGCGGGCTAACTGATGTTAGGGTGCAGCGTGGAGTTCCGGAGTGAGGGGGCGGGAAGGTCCAGCAATCTGCATCTGGGGCTCCCGGGGTGTTTGCTGAGTGTGAAGATGCTCCCTCGGAGACTGACCTCCACGTGGGAGCCAGAGGCGAGCGGGGAGCCACGCCGAGCACGGTTCGGGGAGCCTGCGCAGGCCTGGAATCCTCTGCGTTGTTCGGTCAGAACGCTGCATTGCACTTGCATGTTCCAGGGGTGGACGGCCTTGCAGCTTCTGTCCCACAGAAGCAGACCCTGGCTGTGCCGGTCTTTCCAGAATTCAGGGTGCCACTGTCCTTTGTCATCCCGGTTCTCGGATGGGTAAGGAAAGATACTGAGTCTTCGTTTGACCCTTTTTTTTCCTGTTACAAGGATGTGGGTGACAAACCTCCAAGCTCTTAACACGCATGAGCTGAATCTGCAAGTCCTTTACTGCTTTTGATAAAAAAAAAAAAATGCTTTCTGCAAAATACTGTTCCCTGAGCATTTGTCTTGACTCCGTCTTGTTGCCTACTGTGAGACCAGTGGTACATATCTCCTTAAAAAAAGTCTTCTTCAATTATTTTTCTCTGATTGCTTCTAGGAGATTCTTGTCTGTGTTTTGCAATTTAATATGATTTATCATCTGAATGCAGATTTCCAGAGCGACCAAATGAGGCCAAGAATTAGCAAAGTAATGGCTGTTGCTTTTTTGTTTTGTTTTTGATGGGGACTTTGATACTTTCCAAATTTTAGAGAAAGACTGTGCCAGTCATTAGGAATAATAATATTTTAATGGTTGTCATTTCATTTTTATTTCCTGGCATATACAGGTCTCATTCCTTCTATTCTGGTGATTTAGTTTGCCTTGAGGGAGTCACCCCTACCCCGTGCCACACAATCCTGATGGAGTAGCCACTGCAGATACCCCTCCTTTACCTGGAAAGGGATTGGCCCCCGGCTCAAATGCTCAGCCCATCTCCCCCTGACATTGAACTCCAGAATGGAGTCATTCTCGACTAAAACTGCGTGTGCCCGATTTATTCCACTGTTCTGTCTGACGAGGACGTTCATTACATACTCCTCTCTGGATTCTCAGGGCTGCTTTGTTTCGAGACCTGTCCAGGGTTTATATGCTCAGCGTTTTTGTGGTCGTGGTCGGTACTTGGAGCTATCATTCCAGTAAATTACATTATCCTCTTTTTAGCTCATAACCTATTCTGGTGTTCAGGGCATCAGAACAATATCTCCTGTTGAGAGCCTGGTCCCTGCTGTTTAATAGTTATGGGTGTTCATCCATGACTATTATGTGACATGGGTCTCAGGATCCTCGTGAGGGCTTCATGGCCTTCACCCCTTCAGTGATGATCTCTCTCACGCAATGTTCTTTTATCATATAGAACAATAAAATAAAATGCTGTCCCCAGTTGTCGAGTTCATTTTTCAGTGGATTTCATAAACATGTAATTGGTTTGTTCTCCAAACTATCCAAGTGAAACTTGAAAAACGACTGACTATGCACTTAGCCCTTTCAATCGCTGGCTTCTCCTGAACCTTTGTCTCCTGGGATTTTAGATACGCCACTGGATTTCCATCATGTCAGTCTGAAAACATTTTGTCCATTTCATTCCCAACTCCACGGTGGATGCTTGTCCCTACCACATGATCCCCCCACACACACACACGCAGTATTGGAGGCTGAGAAGACTTGGGCACAAGTTCCATCTGCTACTGCGCTCTGGCTCAGGAATTCCCCGAGACCTGTTCTTGCCACCGTTTAGAATTTTAGAATTTTACAAATCCAATCATCCATTTACTCTGATCGCTAGCACAGCAGGCTTCACATCTTGGCTCACCTTCCTGTTTCATAACATGGATGAGGAACCTCAGATAGAGTTACTTTGAGACTGATGCAGGACATTGATTTGGTAACTGCCCACAAACACTCCTGGTCTCCACCACAGGCTAGTTTCCCAGGTCCCCATGTGACCCGGGTCCATCAGAAGCCTGAATGCATGACCTACACCCTCCTTTACCTGAATTAGAATTATAGTTCTCTCATCTGTTAAAATATAAACACTGTGTCTGACTTTTCTTGATTTAGGGAAGAATAACAGTAGTCATCGTAACATTAAAAACACTTTGAAAGATAAGATTGGATTATACTTAAAGAATGTAATTGTCATGCCACTAATGAAAAAGAACCAAAATTAAGATAAAAAATAACACGGAAGTGTGAGTCAATGCCTTAGTTAATAGGTAAGTGAATTGCTGCTATAAACCAGCCATGGTGACAGGCTCAGGGTATATAGAGAGGAAGGAAGTAAATGTTTTCTCTTAAGATACCCACAGTCTCCCGGTGGATGAGAATAAGAATCTCTAAAGACAGAACACTCACATGGTAGATAATATCCAGAGTAAAAAAGGAAAAAAACACAATGGAATTCTATATCATCAGCTTTAAAACTACCAAAGATATGAACTGTGAACACAAAGGCATTTCCAGAAACAATAATTATTCCTTAAAATAATTTATTAGCATCATGAGACTACATACTTATTATAACATAGCATTGAAAGAAAACATCTATTTCTATACACAACACACACACACACACACACACACAAACACACACTCCATAGTGTAATTGTCCTACTTGATATTCAATTGCATTAGGTCATTCCAGTGTCCCTTATCAGAGCAAGCATCTAGTGATAAGTAGAGTTGGGTTTTTTCATTTAAGTTAAGCTGAATTTCTTTTATAAGTTTCTAAGAATCTAAGTTGCTGTAGGTATTGAAGTTGGGACACTAGGCTTTCAATAAATCATAATAGTAAAAAAATTTATTGCACTAGAGATTGATTTTGTGGGAAACCATCTTTTTTCTCCCAGACAAGTTATTTTGAATGCCAATACATTTTATCGTACACAAATATATGGTAGTTTTAAACTCTCTGAGTCAAAATGGATCTTTATCAACCTTTTCAATATCATTTCTGTCACAACTAAATTTTTTGAACAACCACAAAGTACAAACCCCTCCGAATAGATTTGGTTGAAGCAAAAATAACTTATCCTAAATGTAGGAATATAAAAGTCTACCCTATTTATTTTAACCAATGACTGTAGATAGTGGCATATTTTCTTATGTTTATAAAATGACTATATTTAGGGAAAAATTAATTTTCTGGAAATGGATGAGCTGAAAATATACTTTGAAGAAGCTCTTAAATGATCTATTTATCTCACATATTTCTTTTAACATTGCTTTTCTTTATATTCTTTTTGAGGTTCAACTTCTGAAAAATAGTTCACTCCATTAATGTCTATTCCCTGTTCTTTATTTCATTATTATTCTAAATTAACTGAGTTATGTAAATATACAATATATGTGACCATAATTTACTATAGAGTGTTGTAGACCACTGAGTTCAGGAAGAAGTAGCATGTTAAAAGGAGAATATCCTACTCAATTTGGAGGCAATAGAGAGTAGTATTTAGGATCATAGGCTCCAGAATCCACCGAGGATTCAGAATCCAGCTCTGAAATGTTGGACCAAGTAAGTAATCCTTCTATGTCTCACCTTCTTCAAGTATAAAATGGGGGAAATGGATAGTAAACTGGTTTATATAGTTTTGAAGGTCAAAGGAGTTAATAAAAGTAACAAATGGAGAAGTAGCTGCCATATAAAACTCAATCATTGTTAGTGATTTTTGATTCAAGGTGGTCTTCACCATATTTCATTTTATTGGAAGTACCTTCTACTCGTCAGCATGAAGTTACTTTGAGATTGCAACAACACATTTTTCTTTAAAAAATAATAGGACAATTGAGTGTAGGACTCAAATAAGGGTCATATTAAATATTGAAAATTAAGTGAGAATATACATGTAATGCCATCTTCCCATATGATAATAATGCCAATCCTACAGAATCATAAACTCTACTTGGTAGGTGACAATCTCTAGGAACATCTTTGTTCCACAGGCCACAGAGTTCCTATGGTCTGCCCAAAGTGCTCTAAATATATGACATCTTTCATGCCAACGTACACTCAGTCTCCGTGAAAAATACCAGTAGAAGGACTCGGCAACAATATCACGGGATCAGAACTTATGGAATAGTGCAAAAATCTCCTCAACTTTGCCAATGATTAAGTTAAAGTTAGACCTCTTTTGTGAAATGCTTTTATAAATGACAAAAACGAAGAGTGACGATTATGGTCAAATCAACCATCTCTCCAGTTCTCTGTCTCCAAGGGGGCAACAGCAGAAGGTATGGCGTTCTTGTGGACGGAGTTCCTCATTGGAAACTGCCTAAATTTGTTTACTGAGAAACTATATAATTATATTACATGTGCTATAACACAAACTATATATAACATAAGAGAACTATATATAAAATATAGACATATATACAATAATAAATATACTGTGTATAATGTAATGCATATATATTATATATGTGTGTATATATAATAGATAGACACAGTTCTTTTTATTTCTTTTAATTTTTTTGAAAGAAGAATACAACAGAATTTTGTTGGTCTTTCAGCATCATTGCCTCTTCAGAAGACAGTCTCTGTCTGTTAGATCGTCCCTGCCCCCCATCACCAATGTCCTGAATGAGAAGGGAAACAAAATACTACACAAAGCTTCTCGGGCAGCTATTCACTCCGTTAGAAGGTCTTTCCACTGTCTTATCCTTCAGGACTACAATAAAAGTATGTGCTTCTATTACATCTCCCATTCCTCACCGAATTGATTAAGTTGATCAAATACAACTTTAAGACCTGTATACAGGCGGAGTGTGTGCACCCTTGTGGTTGCCCCTTGCATGAGCTTCTTCCTGTCTGCACTCACTTACTTCACCTTGATTGCTTTGCTCCTTGGTGCCCCAAATAACCACTTCCACCTTTGGTCATGGGGTCCTGTCTGGGCCCTTTTCATTATCCTTACACAGCTCGTGAGAGCCCTGTGTTTAGGGCTCTTCATTTGGATCTTTTCCCCTCTCCCCACCCCCCTAGTCCTTCTCCTCTTTTCTCTTTCTCTTTTTCTTTTTTTAAAGACATGTTGTTTTATTTATTTATTTATTTATTTTTATTTATTTATTTTTTATTTTTTATTTTTTATTTATTTTTAAGACATGTTGTTTTAAAGACATGTCCGCTGATATGGGTATGTGTGTCACTCGGGGGCTCTTCTCAGTTGTGGGTAACTGGCAGCATTACACAACAGCTAGACTTTCTCAAGCAACCATGAGTCAAGAACCAAGAGGTTGAATGAAAAAGAAAAGAGAGTTTCTTATAATTCTAGAGGCAGCCAGGTCCTCTATCAATAACACGCTATAATTTTACATATAAAAGGTAATAATTTACATGATTTTTACATCTTTTTAAAAATTTACTATGACCCTTTCTTCATTCACATAGGTTTTGAGGCTAAGGCATTCCAAAACCACCGTGCCTTCAGAGCACAGAAAATAATGAGGCAAATTTGGGACCTTGAGCTTCATCACAGGCTCCTGGGTCACATCACAAGAGTCAAGGTCGATCCACGTTTTCTCATGTTCTCCAGCTCAGGTGCTCTAAGCACTTGACAGGGATCTGCAACCTACCTGTTCCTGCGGGACACTTTGCTGGGCAGGAAGAAGCCTCCAGAAAAGTGGGGTCAAGCGCAGAGAAGATGTGTCAGTTGCTTTCAGATGAAGCCTGGGAGCACAGGAAGGGGGCGTGGAGAAAAAAAATCTCCCTGCCTAAGGTCAGTGTGCTTGGGAGAGAGGTTTGAGCCAGCCTTCTGGAGTAATGGTTTGAAGCTTGTGCCACAGCGTCTTTAAATATTTTGAATATTATCCCTTGTAGCCTACGTAATTCAAGGTAAACAGCATTTTCTCAGCATCACATTAACTCTTGATTTATGGGGATTACATTGCCCTTACTCAGGCATAGAAAAGATTTATGAGAATAATAATAATACAAAATTAGGTAAAAGTTCTAAATTTCACTGCTGTGGATGTTTCACACTCCTAAATAGTTTCCATCCAGCTGTATAGGAAAAAAAATTTTTTTTTGAATTCTTTTCCCCACAACATATTCCTCTAAACCATGTAGAAAACATAATATTAAAATACAACTAATTTGAACCTAAATATAACATTGGCTAACTTTAACTGGCAGTTGCCAGATGCCACTCTAGCATCTATAGAGTAAAATGCTGATTTTACCGCGTTTAGAGGCCATAGAAAGTTTTGGCTTGCTTAAGAACTGGGGTAATTCCATTTTAAATAGTGTCGGAACTGGGATCCCTGGGTGGCGCAGCGGTTTGGCGCCTGCCTTTGGCCCAGGGTGCGATCCTGGGGACCCGGGATCGAATCCCACGTCGGGCTCCTGGTGCATGGAGCCTGCTTCTCCCTCTGCCTGTGCCTCTGCCTCTCTCTCTCTCTCTGTGTGACTATCATAAATGAATAAAAAAAAAATTAAAAAAAGTGTTGGAACTAATACACAAATTCAGCAAAGTTGCAGTACAAGCTCAATGCCCAGAAATCACTTGTGCTTCTGTACACTAACAATAGACGGTTCAGAAGGAAAGTTAAGAAAACCATCCTATTTACAATAGCACCTAAAAGAATACAAATTTAGGAATAAATTTAACAAAGATGGTAAAGGATTTGTGCGCTGGAAGCTACTACAATATTGCTAAAATAAATTAAAGAAGACACAAAAGATGGGAAGAAATGATCTGTTCCTAGATTGGAAGACTTAATGATGCCAAAATGTCAATTCAACCGAAAGTAATTTATAGATTCAGTGCAATCCCTATCAGAATTCCAATGGCTCCCCCCCCCAGAATAGAACAATCCACCCTAAAATGTACATGGTACCTCAAAAGACCCTGAGTATCTTGAGAAAGGAAAAGTTGGAGGTCTCACACTTCCTGATTTCAAGACATATTACAAAGCTTTAGCAATTAAAACTGTGTGATACTGGCCTAGAAATTGACATACAGACCAATGAATGCTGAACCCAGAATAAACTCTCACGTAAACGGCCACGTGATTTTTGAAACATGCGAGGCCCATACAAAGGGGCAAGAATAATCTTTCCAATAGAAATACGAAAACTGGATATCCACAATGAAGATGGACCCTTAACTTATAACCTCAAAATGTACCAAAGACCTAACTGCAAGAGCTGACTCTAAGAAGAAAATATAGAGGAAGATCTTACGTAAAAATAAACTACTATGTTTTCTCTGACTAATCACCACAAAGGCTGTTTGGAAGCCTATCTTGAACTTCCTGTGATCTTTTTTTTACAAACTCACTTCCAGATTCACGCTTCTAGAATTACCTTTGGATGCCATTGTTTAGAAAATACATTGTACTTGGTCATTTTTAAATTTATTTCTTACAAGTAAAACACCCATTTGTTAATGATACGAAGAGTTTCCACCTTTCTAATATAAATATAAAATACAATATAATACATATAAAATACATGGTTTGAAAGCACCCAGGGTTTTGAGCTGTTAGTTATATGTAGATTTTCACTTGCTTCTCAAAATTATATTTAATGGACATTTTTGTGTATCTAATGTCACTGATCACAGTTAATATTAACAAAAGAATTGAAAATGCAGAAAAGAGTGTCCACGTACTAGTAATATCAACTAACTCATTCATTTCTAAACTACTAGATATTGAATTTTTCAAATTTAATTCCAATAAAGGCATCAGAATCCTTTTAGAGATTGTTTATGAAATTCTGAGGCTACTATTAGCAGAATATGAAATGACTTTTAAAACAGAAATTTAGGGATCCCTGGGTGGCGCAGCGGTTTGGCGCCTGCCTTTGGCCCAGGGCGCGATCCTGGAGACCCGGGATCGAATCCCACATCGGGCTCCCGGTGCATGGAGCCTGCTTCTCCCTCTGCCTGTGTCTCTGTCTCTCTCTCTCTCTCTGTGACTATCATAAATAAATAAAAAAAATAAAAATAAAAATAAAAAATAAAAAAATAAAACAGAAATTTAAGCAATATTTCAATCACATTTAAAAAGTAAGACAGTGGAGAACAGGAAAAGATCATTTGAAGAGTAATCAACTGATGACACCAGAGCTTAAGGATCGTACTATGAAGATGATATAAAACAGAATTCTAAATGGTTAGCTAATGCAAATTGGCCAAAAAGGTGGAAAAGAAAGAAGAGGAAAGATATAAGACAACTGGAAGGGAAACGCCTAAAGGTTATGTATAAGAAGTCACTGAATTTACGGTATATTGAATAGGGAGGACAATAGGAAAACTCTTCAACCACAGAACAATTCTGGAAACAATTCTGCAGATGCGGAAAGAGTATTGGGGGGCGCTAATTAGGGATGGGAAGATGGAATTCAACAAATACTTAGAAAGGAAGTCCTGAACCAGAAGGGGCCTGCGAGCCATCTGAGCCCCGTGACACTGACTTCCACGCAGATCCCAGAGGGCAGGGAGCGGGCCGCGCTCGGCAGGTGCAGCCGGGAAGCCGGTGGGGTCGCAGGCCGGAGCATCCCCTGCCGCAGCCTGGCTGGGCGCGGGCACCTGTGCAGCAGGCGGGGCAGGGACAGGTGCAGGAGGCGGCCGCCTGGGAAGGGCCGGCTGGCGGGTGTGGGCCGCCGGGCCCGGAGGAGGACATGGCCTGGGGTGCGGGTGGTGGACACACAGGTTCCCAGGCGGCAGAGGACGGGAGTTGAACCCGCAGTCAGCGGACTGGAGAGGGAATCGGGGAGACCCCGCGATGAGCCGCAGTCGACCTGGGACGGGCCGGCAGTCCGTGGGCATCAGCGTGGGCACCTCGCCAGCGTGGGTGCAGGCGAGGCTGCGTGGGGTCCCGACCTGAAGTCAGGACGGTCCTCGCTCGGCCGTCGGGTCTTGATGGCACAGCACATGCTTGCCTAGGGCTTTGCAAGCGTGAAGCAGGATCTGAAGCATTTTGGAAGGCTTTTCGCATTGATTCCTCCCACAGACGTAGGGAACAGGTGCCATCCTTATTTTCAGTTTTGGTTTGTGGACATTAAGACTGAGAGTTTAAATAAAATGATTTTCCAAAAACATGCAGCGTATCGGGCAAGGGCTGTGTCTGCTTTCCCGATGACACACATTTTCGTTGGGAGGGACCCCGGGGTGCCACTGCAATACAATTTAAAATGTGTCTAGATTGGGATTGTTAATGTTTCTAGGGCATTATTTCCCAACCATGACTAAGAGCCAGACACCACGTATCTAAGCGTGTATTTATCACATGTAATTTTGATCAAAAATATTTTGATTGAAAAATCAAATCTTAAAAAAGAAATCAAATCTTACCACGAAAAGCATTTTATAAATCTATTACATAAAAAGAAAATCAGATGCATAAGTATGTTGGATATTAAGAACGTATTTGGGTGCCTGAGTGAGTCAGTCGCCTAAGCATCTGCCTTTGGCTCAGATCACGATCACAGGGTCCTGGGATTGAGCCCGACACCTGCTCAGCGAGGAGCCCGCATCTCCCTCTCCCTCTCTCCTTCCATCTACTTGTGCTCTGTCTCTCTCTCTGTCTCTCAAATAAATAAAACAAAAATCTCTCAAATTTTTTTAAATAAAAGGCAAAAGCAAGAACAAGCAAATGAAGGAGAAATATAAATATGTAATAATAGAGATTGATGGTTGACAAAAAGTAAGGCGTGATTGGCAATACCCGCTGCTGATGACAGTGGGAGTAAAGGCGCTCATCATATTCCTAGTGGGAGTTTAAATTGCTCCTGGGAAGAGACAGCACTATTTTTAAATTAAGCTCTCTATTTTGAGAGCATTACAGAAGCACATACGGTTGTAAGAAACACTACGTGGAGGCTCCGTGTGCTCACTCCCCATCTCCCCGCCCGTGACCTCCTGCGGCTCTCCTGCACAACACCTCCACGAGGCCGTAGGTACTGATGCAGTCCAGAAGCAGGACATTATCACCACGCACCTGTCTTCCTCCCCTCCCTGCTCCTTGACCCCCTGGGGCCGCGGAATCCTGGCTCCTTTCCCATGGTCTCCTCACTCAGGAGCCTTAATGGGATGGGAAGACCTGCGGCATTTGGGGGTTGGATTTTTCCCCTTTCCTTCCTTCCTTCCCTCCTTCCTTCCCTCCTTCCTTCCTTCTTCCCTCCCTTCCTCCCTCTTCCTTCCTTCCTTCCTTCCTTCCTTCCTTCCTTCCTTCCTTCCTTCCTTCCTTCCTTCCCTCCCTCCCTCCCTCCCTCCCTCCTTCCTTCCTTCCTTCCTTCCTTCTTTCCTTCCTTCCTTCCCTCAGAGCAAGTCTCTAAAGGTCCATCCACGTCATGGCGTGCATTACTGGCTTAGTCCTACGTGCTGCTAAGCAGTGCCCCTCGGAGCTATGTACGACCTTCTGTTTACCTGCTCATCATTGAAAGGCAGCTGGGCTGTTCCCAGTTAGGGCTGCTGTGAACAAAGCTGTCGTAAATACTTGCATAGAGTTCTGCTGGTCTATGTCTTGGTTTCTTGAGAACAAAAGCCCTGGTTGGATGGACTGGGTCCTAGGGTAGGGGCATGCCTTGTGCTTTAAATTGCCTGGCTGTTCTGCAGAGAGGCTGTACCACTTCTGATAAACAGCGTTTCTGGGATCCCGTTTCTCTGCATACCCACCGGCATTTGGAACCATCACTATTTGTCACGTTAGCCATTCTCATTGGTGCACTGGGGTGGCTCCTGATTATTTTAATCTGCATTTCCCTGAAGGCTGATGGTGTCGAACATTTTTTCTTTTTCTTTTTTTTTTTAAAGATTTTATTTATTTATTCATAGAGATGCAGAGAGAGAGAGAGAGAAAGAGGCAGAGACTCAGGCAGAGGGAGAAGCAGGCCCCATGCAGAGAGCCCGACGCGGGACTCGATCCAGGGTCTCCAGATCACGCCCCGGGCTGCAGGCGGCGCTAAACTGCTGCGCCACCAGGGCTGCCCAACATTTTTTCGTGTCATTTGCCTTCCATGTACCCTTTGGGTGAAATACCTCTTACCCATTTTCTACTTGGAATTTGTTTTACTGTTGAGCTTTGAGATTCTTCATATGCTTTAGATACTAATCCTTTGCCAGGTATATGGTTCACAAGGATTTCCTTTACTCTGTAGCTGTTTTTCTATCCTATCAACAGTCACTTGAAGCATAAAAGTGTTTACTTTTGATGAAGTGTAGTGAATTGATGTTGTCTCTTTGTCTCTTACAGGTCAAGACCTGAGCTGAGATCAAGAACCAGATGCTTACCCGCCTGAGCCACCCAGGTGCCCCATAGTCAATGTATTTTTGAACCGACTGTGAGACTTCCTCTTTGACTCATGGAATATTTAGATTCTGATCAGGACTCTATGGTCATTTTTTTTAATAATTTTTATTTATTTATGATAGTCACACAGAGAGAGAGAGAGAGAGAGGCAGAGACACAGACAGAGGGAGAAGCAGGCTCCATGCACCGGGAGCCCGACGTGGGATTCGATCCCGGGTCTCCAGGATCGCGCCCTGGGCCAAAGGCAGGCGCTAAACCACTGCGCCACCCAGGGATCCCTAGGATTCTATGGTCATTTTAATTGCTGTTCACCTATAGGATTTTTCTGTGATTTCTTTCAAGATTTTAAATCTTTCTTTCATTTTCAAAAAAAAATTAATCATGATATCTTGGCACAGATTTACCCTGTTTGGCTGCCCACAGCTCTTGAATCTGTTAGTTTATGTGTCTTGTCAAAATTTGCCAAGATTTAACCATTGACTGTTTCCAAGCCCCTCTTCTATTTCCTCTCCTTCTGGAACCACAGTGACACAAATATTAGATATTTGTGGTCGGTCTCCAAGCATCTACGTTCTGGAAAAATCCTCAAGGGTCACTTGGCGTGGCTCCAATCCCACTTCCATCCCCAGCACGCCAACTGACACACCAGGGGCATGAGGCCCCACTAGGCTTCGTGTTGCCCATTTACAATGCTCGGCTGTCCTTTCTCCTATGGACCCAGCCTGCATATTACATCACCACGTGCCCACCTCCGAAGATCCCTTTCCTCATTCGCTTTCTAAACTGAGCTTTCCAGAAAGTACACCGACACCTGGTTTGCTTCCTTCTGCCCAGGGTCTTCCTCTTCAGTGGGTTTTCATGCCCCCAATTCATTTTCTCAGTTTCGAGATGGTGACATATCCCATCTCGGGGTGGTCAGAAAGACAGAGCCTTTCTGTCTTGTCTCTGCTCAATTTCTAGAAGATCTAATCTGGACCCAGAGTCTTTCTTCTGGATCCATGATCTCAGAGGATTAGTGGATGAAATTATCCAGCTGTGTAAAGTTTATTCTACTGGGGTACCCGTGAAGCTCAGAGTTATATTGTGTGACCTCCTGGCCACTGGTCTGTGACATCAGTGTCAAGTGAGGCAAGCAGAGTGAAACACATTTCTTCTCTCCACACTCCTGTTTGTGATGCTCCTCCATTCACCCCCGGAGAGCCAGCGACCATCGCAACACCACCTGTGTAGCAGATTCCTAAACAAACCCTATTTGCAATCAGAAGTTAGAATTTTTTTCATAAACTCTGGAACTAGAAATCCCACACACGGCGTACATATTTATTTCAGACAATAATGTTTGCTGCAATAAAAATCTACTTATCAGTAAATAGAACTTCTCTCTTTTTCATTTCAAATCTTTAATCATTGTGAGTCAAACTGAATTATTCATAATTCTTAAAACAACATAATGTTTGGACATGTTTGCTATAATTTAAAGCAGCAATGTAGATGGAAAGAAAACACTTCTCTTTATTCTGCGTTTTATTTATTTATTTATTTTTATTTTTTTAAATTTTTTTTTATTTATTTATGATAGTCACAGAGAGAGAGAGAGAGAGAGGCAGAGACACAGGCAGAGGGAGAAGCAGGCTCCATGCACTGGGAGCCTGATGTGGGATTCGATCCCGGGTCTCCAGGATCGCGCCCTGGGCCAAAGGCAGGCGCCAAACCGCTGCGCCACCCAGGGATCCCTATTCTGCGTTTTAGCATATAAGTAAGCAATTAATCTCGGTTTGAGTTTATATGACTGTTTAGTAGTAATGCCTTCCTTTCCATTTATGCATTTAACTCAACATGCATTCCGTAATTTTTATTTCCTTTTTTTGTTGTTGTTAGAAATTTAGCCCTTGGGCAAAATAAAGGAAGTAATTACTTTTTGTCAAAAGGTTGCAAGACCGTAGCTCACGGATTATAAAGGAGACTTCATCAAGCCTGTATGTCTTCTATGCCTACTGTTATTTTACTTATCCTGACAGCCCTCAGAAGACAAAGCTCTTCATTAATGGACTCAACTATTACACTTCTAATTTTAACAGAAGGTTTTGGATATGTGGTGGTGTAAATGGGATATTATTTGAAAAAAAAAGTGTGAGTGAAATCCTTTATAATGTTCTCCTTTGATATATTTCCATTTAAATGGCCAATTTTATTAAAGTGCAAAGGGACCCTAGGCATGCACATTTGGTCATGAGTAGCCACGTCTCTTAACTCAACACAAGAGAAATCTTAGATCTAATGAGAAAACAGCCTTTTAAGGACAGCTCTTCAGAAAGCGGCTGAGAGTCTACTCATGCATTTAGATTTATTTGTGGGTATAAACATGCATATTATAGAGCATCTGGTTTTTACCTTTTCATAGTTTATCATCATTTAAAACTGCTGAATATGTTACTCCTTGGACAAGTGATTTTGTCATGATTTTTCATGGAATGACTTAGCATAGAAGAGCGAAAATTACCTCGTTCTCATACAAGTGATTCGGAACACGAATGAATGATGATGCTTTTATTTTAAGAAGGATGTGACCATTTAAAATAATAGATTATCACTTTTAATATCGATAAACTCAGGATCTACCTTGGTAAAGATCTTGCACGAACCTACTTGGAGCAAGAATGGATTGGAATAGGCCAAAATGTGGAATTAAGAAAAAGATATTAAACTATCTTTTTTCTTTTTCTACTAGACTCTTTCTACTTTATTTTGGTACTTATCATTTACTCTAGGTATTAAAGAGCAAACCAAACAACAAACAAACAAACAAAACCCATACATTAAAAAAAAGAAAATGGGAGTTTGAAGTCGTAGCCTCTGATGTAGGGACTACTGTACAAACATTTCCTACTGTGCATTCAGGTCAGTACATGTGGAGGCAGAGACGGTGCAAGAGCCGGGCCAGCAGAGGTCGGGGCTGTGGAGGGCTGACAATGCCCTAGGGGTCTGGACAGCACCCCTTCAGTGGCAGCCCAGGCTGGGTCATCTCAGCCAGTTTCTTCAGATCCCTGCTGGTCATTCCTGGACGTAGCTGCTTCAGGTGGGGGCACGGTCTGGGACAGGTGGTGGTTTCGGGTGGGGTGATACCTGCAGGGCCATCTGCTAGAAAGCACTGCCAGTAACGGGGGATACATCTTTATCTTCAAGGGTATGAGTGGCACATATGACAAGCTTTGTTCCCCTGGAAGAAAGTCCTTCCTGTCCTGAGAGAAGCCCCACTAAGATCCCAGTGAAAGTCCCTGTCTAAGAGGAACATGGCGGGGGGCGTTCTAGGGTACAGGAGCAGCCCCCCAACTCCAGAGAGAGGCTGATTTGGCAGCCACTCTGGGTATCTCCCACTCCCACCATCCACTGTAGGCTCCTCATCTTCAACTGGCACCTGTTGGCTCGTTAGCATGAGCCAGACTCTCATCCCTGAGGGTATGTGCTGCTGAGGCCGAGGCTGCTGTGCGTGTTCATTCACCATCCAGTGTTGGCAATGGGCACCTAGACACATCCAAGGGTGTCACCTGCATGCCACTCGGTGACAACATCCCCCTATCTTCCCCTTGGTCTCAGGCCATTATTATACCTGCTAGAAGAGAGATTCTTCTTGTCCGCAGCTCCATTGGCACAGAATCTAAGGTGAACTTTCTTCTCGTGAGCCCCTGCGTGAAGTGTTCTCTCTTAATGAAGACCTCCAAACCTACAAAGCCCAGAGTTTCAGGGACAGGAGGTCAGACTCCCTAAGTGGGTCCCTGGGGGTGACAGTGAGGAACCCCTCCATTTGCACCTTGGCCAAGACTCTTATCATGTTCTTGTTGGAGACATGGCACCAAAATGTGCACTTCGTCCTGGAGCCTGGTGTCCCATCTTTGTACAGTGTAGGCTCCTGGTGGACGGTATCACCTGTCACATTCCCAGCTCCTCCTGATACTTCCACAGGCCAGCTGTTTCTGGGATGGTATGGCTTGTGATCAGAACAGTGGATGTACTGGGCAGGACCCATTCCCCTCTCTTGCTGTAAAATGGGTCCTCCCTGAGTTAATGTTACTGAGTTAATTGAATTAATGTTAGTCCATTCTTGTAATGGAGGAACAAATATTCCAAAGCCCCTCACAGAGTGGAGATGGCTAAGCCCCTGAAGGTGAGAAAGGTAAATTCACATGCACAATACATATCATTTCTAATCAGGATGGACTGCTTTTCCCTTCTGATGTAAAAGGGGATTGATTTAATCAGTTTACCACCAGCGGGTGGGTGGTCTCCTTTTTTTTTATTTATTTATTTATGATAGGCACACAGTGATAGAGAGAGAGGCAGAGACACAGGCAGAGGGAGAAGCAGGCTCCATGCACCGGGAGCCCAATGTGGGATTCGATCCCGGGTCTCCAGGATCGCGCCCTGGGCCAAAGGCAGGCGCCAAACCGCTGCGCCACCCAGGGATCCCAAGGTCTCCTAAAGAAATGCTTCTTAGGATCGACTCTGTCACTGGCAAGCTGGGAATTCCATAGTTTCAGCAGCTACATGCCCTTTGCTAGGTGAGTCTCACACACAGTGTCCTTTCTTGCCAGCAGGCTCACCTCATGTGACCCTCATGCCAGCACTTGTGTGGCCAGTGATAAAGGCCAGATGTTGTCATAAGTAATTTTGTCCACCTTGTTGCCTAGTGCTTCTGCTGGGGTGGATGCTTTCTGGGGGGCATGCCGTGCAATGCAAAGATCTCTACCTTCTAGGTTTATCCCATATGACCGCCACCATGTCTACACCAAGATTTCCTGTCCCCACCCTCCTGACCGTTCTCCTTCTCATCCCAGGATATGTTAGCCAAGCCCTTCAACGCAGATCACATCTCTCTCTACAGTCCAACCTGAGGCTACTTCTATTTCCACATGTGTGGCCCACCAGGTGCCCTGCTTGACGCAAGGTAGCCTTACCACTCTCTGGTAGTACCTTCTCTGGGCTGGGCTGTCATTCATTTGTGAAATGACATTCATTTCTAACTCACACCCAAATACTGAGCTGGCCCATCGTGAGCCAAGCTCAAGCTTTTTCCTCCCATGTCAGCTCGTCACAAAGGATCACCCATATGTGTGTATGCTGACTGGCAGGCCGAGTGCAGTTAGTGATGGGTGACATGGGGCCACTCGTTACCTATGTGTGAGACTTAACCTATGATTTGCTTAATGCTCACCTTCCATCTTGCAATAGATTGTTTCTGGACCATCCACACTGATGGTTGAATGGGTACATGATAGCCTAGTTCACAGAGAGTAGCAGTGGCCATATGGTTACTTTTTGCCTGTGGGACAGGTGCTCTGTCCCTATCAAGACTCAGTAGCACATCGGGAGTTGTTCTACAAAAGACGTACATGCTCATAGAGGACAGCATGCGCTTGATCCACAGCCCGAAGCATCCACGATGTGGGCTCCTCAATGGGGCTCACACTAATTCATCACTGATATCTCCAGAACTAGAACATGCCAGGTCCTATGGCCCACGTGTCACTGTAGCTCAAACCTTCACCTGGGACCACAGCAGGATCCTTCCTGTTTGGAGCCCCCTTAGAGCAACCACCTTGGGAGTCAACTGCTGTCTGAACTGAAGCGGTATTCTCGGGTGTAGAGCACACTGTGGCCACAGCCTGGCCTACGAGGCACCGTATGAGTCAGGATTCTTTAGAAGGATGGAAATTGGGACAGAATTCCCGCTACTTTGGGAAATCCAAAAAGATCTTACTCGTAAGACCTTAGACTGATTGGGCGGAGCTCACCCATAGTATGAAAGGTCCTCAAAGTTGACTGAACATTTGAGTTCAAATGTTTCTGAACATTAATCTTATCTGAAATATACCCTCGTCAGAGCATCTGGCCTGGGGTTTGACCGGTCAGCTTGCCACTCTAGCCTACCCAGGTTGGCACATGGGATTGACCGTCCCAGGCAGTGTTGAGCCTTCTTTGTGATGGGAGCTGTGTGATCAGTGATTTCTCCCTTAATTTTGATAATGTGTTTCAGCACCCCCCGAGCTGCATCTAAATATTTCGCATAACATGGTGGGACTCTGAACGTGCACGGAGGACATCCCCATCACACGGAACACATCTGTCTCTGCACGGGTACATGATACATTAGCACGATGCCACCGATTTAGTGGATTAACATGGTATCAGCAGGATGTTCAGATAATTCAGGCCTCTCTGGAGGATATTATGGCAGAGGGTAGGATATTTAACCCAGCCTTGGGCCAAGCTCTAAATGTACCCTGTTTTTTTCTGTGTGTGTGTGGGGGGTTTAATCCATGTGGATATGAACTTGTTCTGATCCCTTTTCTGATTGTCACCAGCTAACCTGTGTTTACCCACTCTGCTAAGGCCACAGCCTCAGGCATGGACACTGATGTCTGATTAAGTGGTGAGAAGCCTCTTTTCACCCTCCACGGCCAACATGGGCTTCGCAGGACACTGACTGGCAACTGAAATGCTGAGATGACGGGCACCACCTCCAGACCCTTTATGTTTGTAAGGGTGGCTCCTAATCCCCAAGAGATGGGGTATTGCCGCTGATGTGAGGTCTTGGCCACATGGGGACGGGGGCAGTTTCAGAGGCTTCCATGTGACCATGTGTATACGACAGCTTCTCAGCCACTAGGTGAGGCCCCGGTATGGGACCGGTGACACACTCAGACATGCCCACTCTACTTACTCATTTAAGAACTGAAGACAGGGGGGGATCCCTGGGTGGCGCAGCGGTTTGGCGCCTGCCTTTGGCCCAGGGCGCGATCCTGGAGACCCGGGATTGAATCCCATATCAGGCTCCCAGTGCATGGATCCTGCTTCTCCCTCTGCCTGTGTCTCTGCCTCTCTCTCTCTCTGTGACTATCATAAGTAAATATATAAAAAAAAAAGAACTGAAGACAGGGGATCCCTGGGTGGCGCAGCGGTTTGGCGCCTGCCTTTGGCCCAGGGCGTGATCCTGGAGACCCGGGATCGAGTCCCACATCGGGCTCCCGGTGCATGGAGCCTGCTTCTCCCTCTGCCTGTGTCTCTGCGCCTCTCTCTCTCTGTGACTATCATAAATAAATAAAAATTAAAAAAAAAAGAATAAGACAAGGGTGTTTGTTTAAAAAAAAAAAAAAAGAACTGAAGACATAGCCATGGGGTGGGTCTGTGGACTGAGTGGGCCCGTTACAGACAGATTTAGTCAGGAATTCATTTGTCACCTGGTCCCCGTGTGCTCCCAAGTTAGTCAGGGAGCATGAAGATGCTTCGAGTCTCTGAACATGGATGCTGGCACAGACCAATATACTGCCCTAACCAGACACCAAATATTGGACACCCCCTCCCTAGTGTCAGTGACTTTGTCTATATAAATTCTAGACTGTGTTTGTACTGTGAGCGAATTATCAAAATTTGCAGTATACCCAAGCCCCAGTCTCATCATTAAGTAAAAGAAAATATTAGAGCAAGAAAATGGGCAGATTTCTTATGAATCTAACCCTAAGCAATCCGATGATTATTGTCTCCTTTCTTGTAGCTAGATTAATATAAATCGCAGAGAATGCATGTGATAAAGTGTGATATCCCAAGAATTAAGTTGTTATGAGTTGCATTTAACTGGGTGATCCCCCAAAAGTCACCGATATCCCTGAAAATATATAAAATGGATGCTTCACATCATCATGGAATGTTGAAGTATTTAAGATCACAGCATTCATGTAAGACAAGATCTGTTCTTGATAGAAAAAAAAGTGAAGTCTCAGTTCTCTGAATTTCCCAAAGATATGGGACGAATAATACCTCAGATATGCAATTCATTGGCATCAAGTTCTCCAGGTAATTTCTCTGGGATGAAGAGCAAGCATTGTGATAGATGACAGGGGGTCTGTTCACAAACATTTGTGTATCATTTTTTCCCCAGAAACTAGCAGTTATGTCCCCTAACAAAGAAAAGAACAGAGATGTAAAATATATTCCTATTGGATAGGCACTGTGTGTGTGTTGGGAAGATGGGAGCGTAGAATGCTGTTCCAGAAAAGATTCCTTCAAACTACATTACAAAAATCAAAATGAGCTTGTAAAGCTTGAAAACCTTTGTCTCCTACGTTTGTGGGTAGAGAATTTACGAGTTTTAACACAAAACCTCACAACCCGCCGTAAGTGTGCTGTCCTTCCAAAGTGCCTTATTTAACGGCAGATTCCAGGGAGCACTGGCATTTACTCTAGAAAGCACTTCCTGCTCTTTTTTCTCCCTCGGATAGATCCAGAAACAAAACTACTTTAAGAAATGAAGTCACAATTCCGCGATATTTAGGAAAAATGGCTTACATAAAAGCATCCAAAATAATACTCCTTTTGTTCAAAATTTAGGAGGTAAATCATCAAGAATTAATATTAAAATAGTGTTATGTATGTTGTGAAATGTAAGGTTTTCTGGGAAATGACACCTGCCATTTTGCCAGGCACCCCCAAGTATTTCACTGGAAACAGATGAGGAATGGTTGGGTCATCCAGCTCCTTAGTGTGATGTGTGACTTACAAACAGAAAAACACAGAGCATAGAGTTTTAGATGTGTGCCTCGGGGTTTTCTTACAAGAACCCCTGAGGGATCCCTGGGTGGCGCAGCAGTTTGGCGCCTGCCTTTGGCCTAGGGCGCGATCCTGGAGACCCAGGATCGATTCCCACGTCGGGCTCCCGGTGCATGGAGCCTGCTTCTCTCTGCCTGTGTCTCTGCCTCTCTTTCTCTCTCTGTGACTATCATAAATAAATAAAAAATAAAAAAAAAGAACCCCTGAGCCAATGACAAGCATTAAGAACATTATAGATCTACCTTTGGATATAGAGTGAAAGGCAGGCAGCATTGTACAGGGGACTTGAGGCAATATTTTTAAACCTAGGATTTTCTAGTTTTTCTTGAATATGGCTCCCAAAAGAAAATGTACATGTCAAAACAAAGCAGGTGCAAGCAAAAGAATTCTCACAGAGAGAGATGCAATTGCAAGGGGATTCGACATCGCCTCCAGGCATGTTTGCAATAAGAGTATTAATGACCGGGTAAGAAACATGGCAAGAAATATTTGATGCTGCTCAAGGGACAATAAAAGACCTGGAAACTTGCCTTCATTCAGTGGAGGGGAGTGAAAAGTGGGCACATGTCTACTTGCTTCTATAAATCTTCATACAGTGTTACGTAAATATTACACAATCCCAGAAAGAATACAGGTGGGCCATGTGGGAACATGCGTTCCCAGGGCCTGGGAAGGGGCCAAGGTCCAGAAGCCCGCCGGTGCTGATGGTCATGCGACGGGGACTGTCAAGCAGCCAAGTCTTTAGCACTGATACACACGCCCAATTGTTCGGAATTGTATTTTCCAGATTTAAACCTTGAGAAATGCATTCACAGAAAAGTGCTATATATGAAGAAGTCAAGGAATATATATATATATATATATATATATATATATATATATATTTTTTTGTCAGTAGATCATGTAGTTCTGCACAACATTCCCTGGGTTCAACAAATACCAACTCATGAAACACACTACCATATTTTTAAAAAGATCTATAAAGAACTTATTAAACTCAACACCAAAGAAACAAACAATCCAATCATGAAATGGGCAAAAGACATGAACAGAAATCTCACAGAGGAAGACATAGACATGGCCAACATGCATATGAGAAAATGCTCTGCATCACTTGCCATCAGGGAAATACAAATCAAAACTACAATGAGATACCACCTCACACCAGTGAGAATGGGGAAAATTAACAAGGCAGGAAACAACAAATGTTGGAGAGGATGCGGAGAAAAGGGAACCCTCTTACACTGTTGGTGGGAATGTGAACTGGTGCAGCCACTCTGGAAAACTGTGTGGAGGTTCCTCAAACAGTTAAAAATAGACCTGCCCTACGACCCAGCAATTGCACTGTTGGGGATTTACCCCAAAGATACAAATGCAATGAAACGCCGGGACACCTGCACCCCGATGTTTCTAGCAGCAATGGCCACTATAGCCAAACTGTGGAAGGAGCCTCGGTGTCCAACGAAAGATGAATGGATAAAGAAGATGTGGTTTATGTATACAATGGAATATTACTCAGCTATTAGAAATGACAAATACCCACCATTTGCTTCAACGTGGATGGAACTGGAGGGTATTATGCTGAGTGAAGTAAGTCAGTCGGAGGACAAACATTATATGTTCTCATTCTTTTGGGGAATATAAATAATAGTGAAAGGGAAAATAAGGGAAGGGAGAAGAAATGTGTGGGAAATATCAGAAAGGGAGACAGAACGTAAAGACTGCTAACTCTGGGAAACGAACTAGGGGTGGTAGAAGGGGAGGAGGGCGGGGGGTGGGAGTGAATGGGTGACGGGCACTGGGTGTTATTCTGTATGTTAGTAAATTGAACACCAATAAAAAAAAAAAAAAAAAAAAAAAAAAAAAAAAGAACACACTAAAGTTGATAATTCGTGCTCACATGGGATACAGATACCAATCCCAGATGTGATATGCCCAAGAAAAAAAAGGGATATAGAGAGGGAGCATGAATTTCTGCCTCAAGCGCCCCGAGCCACATCACTTACTAGCAACACAGTCTTGAGAAAGCCATGTAGACTCTTTCTCTTCAACTATTAAATTGAGATATCACCACTTGCTTTACAGCGTTGTTGCAAGATTTCATGCAATCATGCCTGTAAATTGCACAGTGCTGGGCGCATGTGGGGAGATGGGCACAAAAATACATTTGTATTCTTCCTGTGTCAGGTTCTGTGGCCAACGTCAGGGTACCCAACCCCTGGTTTGCTTAAAGTAAAATTCTTTTTTTTTTTTTTTTTTTTTAAAGTAAAATTCTTTGCAGTGCCTAAGTCTTTTAATTTCTTCAAAAAACCATGATCAAATTCAAATGTGGATTTTTAGGCTACGAGTAGATTATGAATCCAATGCCTGAGAGAATGTAATTATTTCAGAAGAATAAGACACTGCTTTATGAAAGCATTCTAAAAAGTGCTCCAGACATGGAAGAAATTGCACTTAAAATGGATTCTTGTCCTTGTTATTTAATGCACTGGTGATGACAGGTGTGCTTTGGGAGTTAGATGTTTAATTGGGTCACTAATTCACACCATGGTAATAAAAAAAAAAAGTAGATCTTTTTAGTTTCATACTGAGAATAATGATTTCCTTATCTTACCCAGTTAGATTCAACATATTGTGCAGTCAGCTTGTCAATTATAATGATTGTGTGTATTGGAAAATGAGAGACCCTTCAGGGCATTTTTGATGGTGTAAAAATTGAACTTTATTTTATTTGCTTACTATCTGACTCTCTGACTAGTATGTGAGATCCATGAGGCTGTGACCCTTATCTGTTTTGTTTGCTTAAACGGTGCCTGGTACATAATAAATATGCAATCAATTTATTTTGAAAGATTTGAATGAATGAAGGCTTTCACCTGGAAAGTGAATGGAATATTTGATCTTCGAGAGTGACTATCCTTGAGGCATGCATTAGACAAAGGTTATAAAAAAGAGGGGAGAAAAGACCCATCCATGAGTGTTCCCCCAAACGTTCCTGACTTACCATTTGAGAATTTATTTTCCTCTGTGCATAGATTTGTTCTAGGCCATTCTGGGGCTACTATTTTGCTTATGTGATAAAGATCCTCTTCTTTGGTGATGGGTTAACAGTAGCATTTCCCTCGAGGCTGCTACACTTCCCTTTCTTTTTATAATAGGAGAAGCAAGTGTTTGCAGAAGGAACCCATCTCTAGTGAATTTAGGTAAAGATACAAATATGAAAGCTGTGAATGCAGATTCTAGTTTTACCAAAAAGTCTGAACAGAATAGAGAATCCAGAAGTGGACCCTCAACTTTATGGTAAACTAATATTCGACAAAGCAGGGAAGACTATCCACTGGAAAAAAGGCAGTCTCTTCAATAAATGGTGCTGGGAAAATTGGACATCCACATGCAGAAGAATGAAACTAGACCACTCTCTTGCACCATACACAAGGATAAACTCAAAATGGATGAAAGATCTAAATGTGAGACAAGATTCCATCAAAAATCCTAGAGGAGAACACAGGCAACACCCTTTTTGAACTTGGCCAAAGCAAATTCTTGCAAGATACGTCCATGAAGGCAAGAGAAACAAAAGCAAAAATGAACTATTGGGACTTCATGGAGATAAGAAGCTTCTGCACAGCAAAGGAAACAGTCGACAAAACTAAAAGACAACCTACAGAATGGGAGAAGATATTTGCAAATGACGTATCAGATAAAGGGCTAGTATCCAAAATCTATAAAGAACTTATTAAACTCAACAGCAAAGAAACAAACAATCCAATCATGAAATGGGCAAAAGACATGAAGAGAAATCTCACAGAGGAAGACATAGATATGGCCAACACGCACATGAGACAATGCTCCGCATCACTTGCCATCAGGGAAATACAAATCAAAACCACCATGAGATCCCACCTCACACCAGTGAGAATGGGGAAAATTAACAAGGCAGGAAACCACAAATCTTGATTCTATATACTGTAAATCCCTCCACTTCCCCTGGAACTTTCCAGTGCTGCTTGGTCAATAACTGGCTTTTCCCCTTACCTTCTAGCAATTCTTCTGGGGGAGGGTCCTGCTGTGCTGATTCTCAGGTGTGTGTACCTGGGGAGCTGCCCCGCCTTCTGCCAGGTGTACGGCTCAGTGGGAGTTTATCCTGTGAGCCCCCTGCTCAGTCCCAGGTACAGGGTGACACCAGGAGGGACAACAACAGTGCAGGCAGCCAGCTGTGCAGCCCTGGAGTCAGCTCCCGCAGTAACTACAACAGCCCCCAGTGTGCAGGGCCTGGGTGCTCCAGGGCGGGGCTGCTGACCTGCACAGCTCTGGGCCTGGCAGCAGGAGTGACCTGGCTGTCCTGGGTCCTCCCGGCCTCTGCCTGTCCCGGGGGAGCAACGGATCCTCGGCTGTGTCCCTCGGCGCCCTGGGCCAGGGGGCTTGCAACACTGTGAATGGACCTAAAGTACCACGATGTGAAATTCAGAAGCATCAGAGTAAATTTTGTACCAGGATAACTTATCCCTTATTACAAATAAAATATATAAGCCCTTACAAAAGGTTTACGAAAATCATAAAATAGAGTAACAATGCAATGACAGGGAGGGGAAGGCCCCATTGGGCTATAGCCACCACGAGCCCCGCGGCAGGAGCTGGGGCGGGCTCCCGAGGTGACCAGGGGGCTGCTCAGGGGTCGAAGCAGGTTGTTCCGGAGGCAGGTGGTGGCTCTGACACTCTGGGGACCCCAATTGCAGGCTCCTGGGCCTACTCCTCTGGGGTGGCCGCGGGTGCAGGTGGCTCTTCCTCATCGGGGCAGGGAACCATAGGTTCGACCAGCATCTGCACTACCTTAAACTCAGTAGCCAGCATCTCGGCTTTGACCAAGTCCTCAGCTCCAGCAGCCAGGACCAGCTCCATCACCCTGAAGCTTCAGCAGGCCCCACAGTCGGAGCTGGGGCGGGCTCCCGAGGTGATTCACAGGGTTGCTTCGGTCCTATGGCTGGTTGCTCCATCGAGTTAGGAGGCTGCTCGGGCACATCCATGACCTCGAGAGCAGGGGTGGCACCTGCTCCTCCTCCAGGCTCGCAGGGGTGCAGGGGGCTCCTGCAGGGCGGAGCAGTGAACTAGACCAGTGACGACTTTGCCTCCCCAGTGGGTGCCTCAGCGCAGGCCAAGCCCTCAGCCCCAGCAGCCAGGATGGCCTCGATCCCTTCAGGCCCCGACGGGGCAGTAGGCCCCACGGTCAGAGCTGGGGCACACTCCAGAGCGGGTTCAGGGTGTTTTGCTCGGTCCAAAGCTGTAGCTCCAAGAAGACAAAGTATCACCATCAGGGCAGACTGTCCACGTTCCTCCCAAATCAAGGCCACTCTTCCCACTGCTCCACATGTGTGGGGGCAAGAGCCCTGGGAGGTGTCCCCAGCCCACAGCCCGTGGGGTGGGGTGTGAGCCCACCCCCTGCTCCCGGCCCAGCTGCATAGAGGCTGGATCTGCCGGGCACCCCCTGTCCCCGCTCGGCCACCCCCTCTGGCTCCGCTGCTGGAGGCGTCTGAATTGCTGGCGGTAACGCCGGGCATGGAGTTCCACGTCCGAGCCTGGCATGCGCTGCCTCATGAATTCCAGAATCATCCTCAGGGAGGGAAATTCTGGGAGCTGACAAAATTCATCCCGAAAATAATCCAGCCATATTTCCAGCATGCAGGAGATGGCCCTGGGGAGGGACAGGAGGGCACAGGTGTCAGAAGACAGGGCACCATCACTCACAGGTGTCCTGAGGAAGCCCTGCAGTACCCAGGGACCCGGCATCCCTTGCAGGATGTTGGAGGCAAGTCCTGATCCTCGTCCCCTTGCCACCTGGCGGACCTGCCTGCCACAGGCCTGCTCCCCGAGGAGGGGCTGGGATGCAGCCTCTGTGCGGGGAGCCCAGGCCCAGCGGGGTGACCATCACCATCTCTCCTGGAGAAGCGGGGCTCCCTCCTCAGCCTGGTCCCTGCCCACCTGCCCCTTGAGTCCACCGGCAGGCGTACGGGGACGGGGGGCATCTGGCCTGTCATTGCCCTCACTGCACACACTGTCTTCTGGGTAGGTCCAAGCCAGGAGGGCTCGGGCTCTGTGTCCTGCCAGGGCTTGCCAGGAACTGCCCAGGACCGCCAACTTCCCTCCTGTGGCTCTGGGCTGCCTCACTCCCGAGGGGGACCTGGGGGTGTCCTTCCACTGACTCTAATCTCCCATCTCCCACGGGGCGGGGGCCGCCTGGTCCGGGAGCCCCCACCAGCCCTCCTGAGCACCTGCTGTGCCCCCGGGTCCAGGTGCTACCAGATTGGGGAGTGCAATGCTTCCCACCCCCTCTGCTCTGGCCCCAGGTGTGGGGCAGAGAGAGGGTTGGGGGGCATGGAGAAGGACTCCTTAGGGGTCCCAATGCCTCCCACCAAGCCCGCATCCCATCCACCGCTCTCCTGTGCTCTTTTCCAGAAGGGGCCTTAGACTTTACCCTGTCACGGGAATTGCAGATGTGTGGGGTGAGGGTGCAGCCTCCCCACCCCACAGCCCCCTCGCTGCCCTCCTGGAGAGGGAAGGCCCTCCTGCAGGAGCCGGAGTCACTCACATTTTCCAGCGCTGCAGGACCATGTCATTGTTACCCCACGCATCTACGATGCACCCATACCTAGAGGAGGGCGGGGGCATCCCATGAATTGTGCTGGGGACGTGACTTCTCATCATGGGGGCTGTCACCCTCTGACCCCGACTAGGCTGGAGCCCCGGGAGCCGTCACCTCTGTTCGTGGGGCCACGGGCAGCTCCCAGAGAATCGCCCGCACCTGCTGGGGACTCCTGAAGGCTTGAGCATTAAAGGGCTCCAGCCAGGCCCATGGCCCATATCCTAGTGGGCCTGAGGCACCCCGGGGTCCCCCGGTCTGGTTGCCCCAGGACACAGACCCCCGATGGACTCTCAAACCTCCCTTTCAATGGGGAAACAGGCCAGCTCAGGCCCCTGGTGATGGGTGGAGGAGGCACAAGTCTCCTCACAAGTGAGGAGGATGGCTGCTGAGCACAGGCACAGCCCCTCTGGCCGACCCGCCACAGGCCAGGCCCCGGGGCTGCCCTCCAGGACCTGCTAGGCCCTGGGTTACCCTGCTCCAGGTGGGGGAGCAGCCCGAGGCCGGGAAGCTCACACCATCCCCAGCCTCCCCAGCAGCAGGTGGCCCAGCCCCGGGCTGCGGAGGGGCAGGTGCTCACTCGGTGGACAGCAGGTCCAGCACCTTGTCCGTGGTGGCGAATCCACGATAGTCGTCTAAGAAGCTGCAAATGGAGATGACATCTCTGCGCTGCAAGGCGAGCAGCAGTTGTCGGACTTTGTGCTCCAGCAACTCCGTCCGGCTGGACTTCATCAGGGCGATCAGATGCCCATTCCCGGCCAAGGCCCCTGCACCCTGAGGTGGGAAGAGGGGACATGCATCCTGCAGGGAGCCGCCGCGAGGCCTGAGAATCTATTTGCAGAAGATAAAATTGACATTCTAAATGGAAGAGTAGCCTTTGTCATAGTGCATGGATTTCCCTAAGGAAAGTACAAGGTGTGTTTTGGGGGTGGGTGCATGGCTCCAGGAGCATGAGAGGCAGCACACTGTAGACCCGGGAATTTCCACACAATGCAGCTGATCAATGGCTGATTCCCCACATGAGTCCAGGAGGGGCCACGTCCTGAGGTCTTCAGTCACCCCGTCAGGTGGCAGTGGGGTGGAGGACAATGTCTGAGGCCAGGAGCTGCCTCATTCACTCTCAGTGTCTTCTGAGGATGAGGACACCTGTAGGTCACTGTGGAGGACACTCCAGGGGCCACAGACACAGGCTCCGTCCAACAGGTGGGTGGCAGGAGGGCCCTGAGCAGGTCCTGGCTTCTCAGGAGGAAGGATGAGGGAGCTGCGAGGAACCGGGAGCTCCAGCAGCTTCTCTCCAATCTGGTGAAGACCATTCTCAGGGGCTAAGTGGGGGCCCGCGCAGAGGGCGGCCGAGGGGGCTCGGTGCATGGCTGCAGCATCTCCAGGTGACGTGTGGCAGGTGTGGGCTGGGGGCTCTTGCTTGGCCAGAGGGCAGGTGTCTTCCTGGGCTGCGGGGGCCCGGCTGTGCATCCACAGGCATGACTGCTTCCTGGAGGACACAGATTCCCTGAATTCCCCACAGGGGCTCCCTGGATGCTCCTGCGGGTGTGCTAGCTGGGGCTCCACCGCGCTTTCTTTTGGGGGTTCTGGGTCCTGTCTAGGGGCATCTGGGCACATTTCTTGCCTGGAGTATGGAGGGGCATTTGGGAATTGTCTGCCAATTCGTTCCTGACAGCGGGACGGGTGTTCTCCTCAGGATACCTGCGTGGTGCCTGGGTGTGTCCTAACCCATGGCCCTGGGAGCCAGCCTGGAGCCCCTCGAGGGAGACTCTGCTGCACACCCAGGCTGTCAGCCCTGACACAGGGTTGGCGAGCTGGCTGTGGGGTGTCAGCGATCGGTACTTCCTGGGCACCAGGAGGTCCACCAGGTGGGCTGAGGCTAACTTTAGGGCTACTCAGAGGAGATGTGGAATGGGACTGGACAGTCTCATCAGGGGTCTCAGTATGTGTCTTCATTGGCAGGTTAGGCTCAGGGATTAAAACTTTCAGGTAAAAATGGAGATATCATATAGAACATCCTACACAAGCTTTTATTGAACTCCATGGGTACAGAATCAATATCCTAAAACATGGTGGCTTCAGAGATGACACTTTTATTCTCTTAGTGTCCAGGGATGACAAGTGAACATCAAGAATTCACCAGGGCCCCAGGGCTTGTGAAGCCCAGTCACTGACCAAGGCCTGTCAAAATGTTCCTGTTTCTCTTGGCCTCTGGTCAGTAAAGAAGACAAATAGACTTAGGTTTCAACCTTTCCTAGACTTATACAATTTCCTATACTTCATTATTCTTCACTATTCTATCCTGCACAAAGATGCCTCCTTTCCCAATGCAAAGGATCATGGTCACAAGTAGGAATGAATTGTCGTGACGACTCAAAAATGTTTCAGCAGACACTACCAATTCTGTGGGCGGAAGAAGCCATAATGACACTTTCAAACCACAAGCTAACAAGGTGCCCTCCTACCTGCATCTACACCTGCCAAGCCCACAATGTGGAAAAAGGCACAAGCCTACAACATATTCCAACTGAATCAAGAGAATATAAAGGATATTGGGGTGGAATTCCCTGAGGAACAGTTAAAATGAGGCATATAAACACTGGATTAAGGATAGAGACTCTTGTAGGAAAGGGAGTTTCAAAGGAATGTTTCCCAAAAGCATAAAACCAGCCAGAGAATTTTTCTTGTGGTGGACCCGGGCCACACCTAGACAGAAACTGGTATTCATCAAAACCTTCACAATCTTTGTAGATTGGGATCATAGTCCAGAGAGATGGAAGTGTAGAAGCCAATCAATGGATGCCATATTCCCAAATGATTGGTTACAGCTACAAACATTCTGGCTGGTGAGGAGAACGAGTTCCTATGTGATACCTGCGCTCCTTTGGGAGAGTGATCTTCCCTGTCCTAGAGCACTGACGACTAACACTCCTTGGCTCGCTTGAGGTTACTGAGGAAGAAAAAGGACATTCATAGAGATATCCATTGAACATAGAAACTGATCAAATTCGGTTCAGAAATGAGCAGGGGCAGTTAGGGAGGTTGAGAAAGACCTGAAGGTGCTGTCTGATGAGAGAGTCAAGATTAGGACCTGGGCTGGCCTGAAAGGTCTCTATGAGAAAGAGACCACACCCAAATCCCTTAATCCAATCAAGCAATTATAGCCGATTGGAAGATCTTGCTCTTTATGATATTTCAGTTTTTAACTGAAAGTTAGTTGACAAAATGGATATAACATCTTGAATAACCTCAAACCCTGACCCCATTTTTAATACCATTAGGTCTAAATTCAGCAGAAGTGTTGGTAAAATACCAATAGTTCAGGAAACATGAGTCCTGAGGCTAATTCCCATGCTAAAATGTACCAATATAATTTCACTTGCAGAAATTCCAATCTCCACCAAATCCACATGGACTCACACCTCCATTCACAGAGACACACACACAGGCACACACACGGAGTCATAGAAATCGCTCTCATGAGGACATCATTAGCCTGTTGAAGCTGCTGATTGGCTCAATCCCTGCAGCAGCTAAGAGGATTAGGTGGATGTCTTTCAAGTGGCTGAAATGTCACGTGACCTTGGGGCAGTATAAAAGTCCGGAGCAACGGAAGTGGCCATTCCTGACCATCCCTCTCTCCCACGGGACACCCAGTCTCCTGCAGCGGAGTCTGTCCAGGACCTTTCTCAGCCTCTCCTGATGGGCGTGAGGACCACAAGTGCACTTCAGGTGAGTTTTCGGGCCACTGGTCCTACCTTCCCTGACCGAGCAATGGGACAGTGAGGAAATGATGGAGGGATTGGCCCTTCCTCCACAGGTTAAGGACTCTTTCTGGTCTAACATGTTCTGAGGACAGAGACTGAACCAAGGCATGGCTGTGAATGCCCTGGACACCCGGAGGTTCCAATGCCAGTGGAATGGGGCCTCAGGTGTCACATTGGTGTGGGGTGGTGGACGAGCAGGGACAGAAGGCCTGTAAATGTCTCACTGGGCCCTGCAGACCTAGAGAAGACACAGGATCAGGGAGCCTGGGCAGCTCCGTTTTTTCAGGGACTGACTTGGGTCGGGTTGTGATCTCAGGCTCTGGAGATGGATCCAGGCCCTCACTGGGTTTCTGATAACTGAGTGTCTGCTTCTCCCTCTGTCCTTCCTACAGCTCAGGTGATCACTCTCCCTCATACACACACACACACACACTCACTGTCCCATAAATAATTGACCTTTTTTTCAATAGAAGAATTACCTGGTTCCCAAGGTGAAAAGAAATTCACCTCCCAAACCTTCAATGGCAGTTAATTGGGGGCACTGCCACGAACACATGGAATGGAAGTGTTCAGATGGGCAGCTTCCCATCGAGTAGAGAAGAATGTGTTTTCCCAATGAATTTGGACTTAACTATGGCTTCCTCTGGAGTCACAAGGGGCATTCAGATATGAGAGAGAAGCCCACTTTCCTGACGCTTTTGCCCTTTGCGTGTTCCATGGTGCATCCCACTGGACCTCAATCGGGAGAGGTCCCGTCCCTGGTTTTGTTCCCACAGGGGATTTGGAGAGACTTAATGATAGTGTCAACAAGAGTCCTTCCTTAAGGGCGGCCTTCCTCAGAGCGGGGATGTGGCTTGGCCAGGAGAGCGTAGGCAGGAAGGAGGAAAGAGAAGTGACAGGGGGAAATGTGTTTGGCACCACTGTCCTGAAGCTCACTAAGGCCTCTTGGGAAGATGGTACAGTGAGGACGCCTAGGTCAGGTGAATAGGACTCTCTTGTTTCTTTTTCCCTCAGGCTACCTGAAACCCATCCCTGAAGCAGACTGACTTGTCCCTCCAGAAGGTGGGACTGATGGCGGCTGGTCATGCCCACCTTGGGCCCGACAGTCCCTTGAGACCCCAGAAAGGCAAGAGGCCACAGATAGCAGGACTGGCCCTCAGAGTTCCCAGTCCAGAGGAGGAGGATCCCAGGGTGAGTGGGGAGGCTGGCATGGGTTTTGAAGCAGGAGCTCTGCCAGGAGTCTTGAGACAGGCTAGGCTCCCAGAAGATCGTGGCCCGGGACTCAGTTGTCCATCGTGACATGGGCAGGAAATCCCCCAGGCTACACACTGGGACACTCAGAGGCTCTGAGCATCAGCCCCAGGGCACCATAAGATCAGATCGAGCCTTGTGTTTGTCCCGAGTCTTAATGATGTTTCCACCTGTCCTCAACCTGACACCTCCAATCCCTCTTCCCCTTTCCTTCCTTCCACGGGATGGGGAGTAAGCATCCAGAGGTCTTCACTATACTGACACCTCACTAGCAGATACGATGTCCCCTGTCCTCATCCCATGTGCCACTCCATGAGGATGGCCTCCCATTCGTGTGCTTGACAGATTCACTGGCATTTGAGTGGATGCACTGAATCGTTGCCCCTTCCTCCCACAGGTGAAGTGCAGGGACTGTGGCGCCTTGGACACAAGGCATCAAGCACCAGATGCCCCATAAAACACTGAGCACGACCCTCGTTCCCGGGGCCTTGGGCTCCAGGAGGCTGAAGGAGAATGTGGAGCCGGGGAGTCATCGGGACCCAAGACACCAGGCTGGGCTGTTGAACCAGGCTGAGAGGGAGAAGGCAGGGAGACGAAGGTGAGGAATGGGGCTTGTGACCCGATGCCAGGGCTGATACGACAGACCCCGAGTCCGTGTGCATGCACAGTGTGCAGGGCGGCTTGCGGGCAGAGCCAGGCTGGGCGAGGCAGGCAGAGGAGCTCCCAGACTAACAGGGTCCACATTGGGTGATGGAGCTGTCCCTGCTGATTTGGTGTGGGGTTTGAGGCTGGACAAATGTCCCTGCACCAGTGAATGTATGGAGCTTGGCACATGCCAAGGCAGACCCTTTCAGACTCTGAATGTAAGAAACTGCCTGGACGACCTGTTCAGCTCCCGATAGTTAGGATGAGGGCAGAGGTGGGCGTAGAGTGGCTGCGGAGGGAAAGGACCAGGTTGGCCCAAGCCCCGAGCAGGTGTCCGGCTGGAATCCAGGGAAAGGAGTTCCTTCTCCTTTCTATGCCTTCATTTCTGGTGCAGGCAGGAAGCCGAGCAGAGGAAGGCCCTGCTCCACAGGTTCCCCAGGAGACCCCAGGAGGGGCAGAAGCGCACCTGGAAGGAAGACACGGAATCTTGTGACTATGTGAGGGTGAGTGTGCACTGCGTCCCGGGCTGTGCCCTTCTGGACTCGCTGGGCTCCATGGGCCTCCTGGGGGAGGCGGGGCTCCACTTCCTCTCTGACCAGTGGCAGTTGAGTAGGGTGGATTTGCACCCTTTTTTCCCTTGGTGCCCATGATGTTGCCTTATGCCTCTATGTGTGGGAACCGTGGCTGTTGACGTGTGAAGGTCATTGGTGGGCACTCCTGGACCACATACCATCCTCAAGGAACAGCCTGTGTCCTTTGACACGTCATCCCCCTGCCCATCCCCACTCAGGAGCTCCCACCATGACTCTCCAGCAGCAGGACTCCTATCTCCTCATGAGCAGAGAGGATGGAAGCTGGTCCAATGGAGGAAGCATCGCTGTGAGGCAGGACTTTCGTGTCCCCCCCCATGTTAAGGGCATCAACAACCTGTCATCCTTCGGGAGGATCCTCCTTTGTTCCAGAGCAGCCCTGCAGCTGCATTCCCTACTCTAGGTCAACAGATCCATCTTTCTTTCCCTGTTCCGGGGCAGGGGTGGTTACTAAGGTCGTGGGCATTTTGGTTTCTTTCTTTCCTGAATGTTCATTTTGCCTTGGTGCTGAGGCCAAACTCATGGTGTTGTGTCTTTCTTTTCCCACAGCGTCCCACATGCCGATGCCTGTCTACACCAGGAGGCCTTCTATCCCTGAGCCTGCCTGCTGAAGAAGCCACGTACTAGCCCGACATAAGACTCTGGTCCCATTCCACATCTCCTCTGAAGCCCTAAGTTAGCTCAGCCCCTGGTGGACTCCTGTGCCCAGGAAGTGCCATCGCTGACACCCTCAGCCGGCTCGCCAACCCTGTGTCAGGGCTGATAGCCTGGTTGTGCAGCAGAGAGCCAAGAGGCCCTGCAGAGTCTCCCTCGAGGGTCCCCAGGCTGGCTCCCAGGGCCATGGGCTGGGACACACCCAGGCACCACCCAAGTATCCTGAGGAGAACACCCGTCCCACTGTCAGCAACATATTGGCAGACAATTGCCAAAAGCCCCTCCAGACTCCAGGCAAGAAAGTGCCCAGATGCCCCTAGACAGGTCCCAGAACCCCTGAAAAAACTGGGATGGAGCCCCCAGCACACCTCCGGATCATAGGAAGCCCTGTGGGGATTTCCGGGAGTCTGTGTCCTCCAGGAAGCAGACATGCCCGTGGATGCACAGCCGGGCCCCGCACCCAGGAAGACACCTTCCCTCGGCCAAGCAAGGGCCCCCAGCCCACACCTGCCACACCTCACCTGGAGACGCTGCAGATGCACTGAGCCCACATGGCTGCCCTATGCACGGGCCCCCACTCAGCCCCTGAGAATGGTCTTCACCAGATGGACAGAAGCTGCTGGAGCTCCCGGTTCCTCGCAGCTCCCTCATTCCTTCCTCCCGAGAAGCCAGGCCCTGCTCAGGGCCCCCTGCCCCACATGTCGATGGAGCCTGTGTCTGTGGCCCCTGGAGTGTCCTCCACGGTGACCTACAGGTGTCCTCATCCTCAGAAGACACTGAGAGCGAATGAGCCAGCTCCTGCCTCGGACATGTCCTCCACCCCACTGCACCCTCACGGGGACTGCGGACCTCAGGACGTGGCCCTCCTGGACTCATGTGGGGAATCAGCACTTGCTCAGCTGCTTTGCATGGAATTCCGGGTCCACAGCGTGATGCCTCTCATGCTCCTGGGGCCGTGCACAGACACCGAACCCCAAAGACACACCTTGCCTTTTTTTTAGGGAAATCCGTGTGCTGTGGCAAAGGCTACTCTTCCCTCTGGAATGTCAATTTTCTCTTCTGCAAATAGATTCTCCAAGAAATGAGGGAATTTGAATGAGCACTTGTCACTACAATGGAAATAGAAACTCAGACTTTAAGCTGTCATTGGCGTACACATGTCTGCATTTGGGTTTTCAGCTTCGAACAGACCCTGTGGGCTCTGCAAATGGACATTGTGTTTTCTCCTGAGATGAGTTTTCTAGACTGTGGTGGTAGCTTTGTGGACTCTGTCATGGGCAATAGTTCATCTGCGCATTTCAATTATTCTCAGCCATAATTTAGAATTGTGTGTAGTGTTTGATTACCCTTAAAAATGTTAGCACTGATGAATAGTGTTTATGTGTTTCTTTTGATTTGGTTTCTGGGTTTTTTTAATCTCAGCAATTCTTTTTTTACGTCCTTTTTTTAAAAATTTTTTATTGGTGTTCAATTAACCAACATACAGAATAACACCCAGTGCTCATCCCGTCAAGTGCCCCCCTCAGTGCCCGTCACCCATTCACCCCTAACCCCTGCCCTTCTCCCCTTCCACCACCTGTAGTTCCTTTCCCAGAGTTAGGAGTCTTTTTCACCCTTCCCTTATATTCCCTTTCACTGTTATTTAATTCCCCAAATGAATGAAAACATACACTGTTTGTCATTCTCCGATTGACTTACTTCACTCAGCATAATACCTTCCAGTTCCATCCACGTTGAAGCAAATGGTGGGTATTTGTCGTTTCTAATGGCAGGAATATTCCATTGTGTCTCAGCAATTCTGAAACTCTCTATAGTTAATTTAATTCCTCCAGCCTTAATTAACTGAGAGGAGACAACAGCTTGATAGTTTTGGGGGATATGTAGACTTTGAGGGTCTCCTGCACACCCACTCTCCTTGGTGAAGTACTGCACAGTGAACATTGACCGTGTGCACCCTGTGAGGGAGCCCTGTGTACTGTATGGGCCCTGGGTCACAGGTTGGTCTTTAATGGGTGAGTGGGTGGTTTCCCTCTATACATATTCTGGATCCATCTTTAATGTTGGATCATGATGCCTCCTTTCTGAGACCTGGGCAAGGAGATTTTTTACCCTCCTGATGATTTCCTAAGGAGGCAATGGTTGACAAGTCGTCCAATAGCACGAGACCAAGGCCATGGTGTCTCTCTCTCTCACTCTCTCTCTCTCTCTCTCTCATTGTTCTCTCTCTGTCTCTCTTCTCTCAGGGATATCTCTGATACGGGCCCATGGAAACAAAACAACACAACACCATGCCAAATGAAACCAAACCACACCAAGCACTTCATACTTGTATTTAGAGAATTTCTTTTTTTTTTTTTTTTTGAAAAACAACTGACTGTTCTTTTCTCAATCCAGAGCATCTGTTTAAGGGTGTTCCCTCTCTCTGTGCAGATGCCTGTAAGTGGAGGGTAGAGGAGTCCTCTATGAGCACACTAGGGTTTAAAAAGTCAGATGGCAGTAGAAAAGCCACAGTGTGCAATCCTTCTCCTGCCCCCAAGCCCTAAGTAACTCCCATTCATGCAATCATTATGTGACCCAGGTCAGAGTCTGGCCCCTTGAGCCTCAAGCCCCTGTCTCATCCCATGAATGCTGCCCTATTGCTATCTCATGGCTTCTTAGGAAAATGCAGCTTCTTGGGCACTCATGGGAAGTGTGCAGTAATAGAAATGTTCCCTACTTTCTGGAGGCCTATGAAGATCCCAGAGGTCGAAGGGTGGGAAGGCCTATCATCACGGGGGATGTTGGGATTGGAACTAGCAAAGTAGCCTAAGTATTCTTGGACTTGCAGGAATATAGGGCACAAGGGTGAGGAGGCAGGCAGGCTTGAGCAAAGGGCCTTAATGCTGGGCTCTCTAGCAGAATTGGGACTTCATGTGCAATTGAGAGGATTCCGTCCATGTGCACAGGGAGACCAGGGAGAAGGCTAGCGGAAGAAGGTCTGAGCAGTCCTGTGCTCTCCCTGTCACCTGACATGTCTTTTGCTTCCCTGCCATCCAAAAACCAAAAAACCAAACAAACCAAAGCAAACCCAACCAAACAGGGCCAAACCTATCTTCCCAAAGCAAAATCCACTCTCATCCAGATATGGAAGACGTCAGATTTATCTGAACAAACTGGTATAGGTTATGGATATTAGTAATAGATGTATTTAGCACAGTTGGATGAACATTGGGTGAATCAGCCCCTGCTTCAGCCTTGGGAAAAATGGGGCCACTTGAAGGTGAAAGGATTAGAAGCAGTGAGAGGTAGCTTTGAGTGTGGAAATGATGCTGAGGACCTGGGGTCAGTGTGAGCATGTCTGACCATGTCCTCATGCATCCCTCATCCCATTGCTTATCTTCTCTTTATATGAAAGACCATTTGTCCAAACCAGCATGGGTGGAGTGCTGGGAGCAATGTGTTTGGTCATATACAACCAGCACCGATTTGAAAACCCAGGGCACCTACACAAAGAAATGACAAACTACCGTGTAAGTCGATGACCTGCAGCCTTGTATGGCGACAGACTTCTTTTCAGGAAACTATGGGCACAAAATATATATTGAGAAGTCAACCCATAAACCCGGATGTTGATAATATTTGGAAATGCAAAGAGGCAATGAAATGCTTATATTTCAGGAGTTAAATGCATCCTGCCTGATTAGATCATGTGATTGAATACAGCCCCTTCGCAATCCACCCCCACCTGACTGAAGAGAAGGTGCCTGGCAAGGACCCATCTCCCGCAGGAATTGCTCCATATCCCAGCAACTCTAACCTGTCCAGAACACTTTACTGTCATCTGTCTGTGTGACAATCTCCTGACAAAGAGGTGGGCACAGGATTTCAGATCACTTCCACTCCAATTTTGGTCCTTGGGTGACACCTCAGAAAGACATTCTCCACTGAATGAATGTGGGTTTTGAGGTTAACTAATGGGTGCTATGTAACAATTATATTTCTTTGGGGCAAGATGGACTAATGCATTGTTGAAAGGTAATTAATGCGTGGTTATACTGATTCCTATGATTTGGGTGGCGTTCTCATGTTGTTTTAAACTTTGGTCACATATACATGCATTTAATGTTTCCATTATTTCCTTTCAGAATGAATTATAACATTCACGAATCACAGTTATTAGAAAAATAATGTGACAGTTTGAATTTTGCAGAGAAAATATCAGGGTTTTTAAAATCTTTATTTATTCATCAGACAGATTGAGATAGAGAGCTAAGCGGATAGATCTGTGCCAGTTGGAGAGTGAGACGGAGCCTCACACTGAGCAGGGATCCAGACTGTGCATGGCAGACCCCAAAACCAAACCACATTGTTGGAAAATTCTTTAAATTGTCTATGAGTTGGGAGGTGGATCGGACACGAGAGAGCAGGTCAGTGTAGCAAAGTGCAAAGGACTCAGTGCTTCCCACACCCTGAAATACTGAGTAACACCGGGCTCCCTGGATCTAATCGACTTGGATGTGGGGACATAGATGCCAAGACATGAACACGTTTCATTGTTTGTTTCTGTTTAAGATTTATTTGTTTATTTGTTTGAGACAGGGAGAGACCAGAGAGAGACCACAGAGTAGCGGGAGAGAGGGGGCCGACAAAGAGAGGGAGAGAGATTCTCAGGAGACTCCCCAGTGGCCGTGCTGCTGGATTCGGGGCTCCCTCCCACATTCCTGAGACCCACATATCTGGCATTATTTTTCATTTCCAGGTAAGAAGCATGAGACAGCAAGGCCCTCAAGCAGACATTATCTAGGACACTCCAAGGGCAAAAGCAGCCACATTGGAAGGAATTGGCAGCATCGGATTCCCTCCTGACGGCGGGGCTCTTCCTTATCCACCACCGTCTCCCGTCTGTGCACCCAGAGTGTCTTCACTCCATGCTCTTCCTCCGTGAGGGATTTCTTAAAATTCCATTCTCTCCCAGTTCCCTTCCTTGCTTATGGAGTCTTCAGGTTCCATGTGTCCTTCAATTCTTTGCTTCTGTGTGATCGCTGGCATGTGAGCCCCAACATGCTAGAGCCACCATGTGGAACTGATTTACTGAGATGTCTCCACATGGAAAAATCCCTAATGCAACAAAATGTATTGATTCCATATATATTCCAAATCATGTATCACGCAGATCACTAAAAATTTTAAAGACAGCTATGGTTTTCTTTTTAATATTCCCCTGGCTATTCAGGGTCTTTTCTATTTCCACACAAATCTTAAGATATTTGTTCCAAATCACTAAAGAAAGTCCTCAGTGTTTTGATAGGGATGCATTAAATGTGTGAATCGCCCTGGGTACCCTTGACATTTTCATAATATTACTTCTTCCAATCCTTGAGCTTGGAATATTTTTCCATCTCTTTGTGTCTCCCTCCATTTCCTTAAAAGTGTTCTGTAGTTTTAGGGTATAGATCCTTTACCTCTTTGGGTAGGTTAATTCCTAGGTATCTTATGTTGAATAGCAGGGTTGAGAGTGGCCATCCCTGCCTGTTCCTGATCTTAGGGGAAAGGCTCCCACTGTTTCCCCATTGAGAATGATGTTTGCTGAGGGGTTTCCGTAGATGGCTTTTAAGATGCTGAGGAATGTTCCTCTATCCCTACACTCTGAAGACAGGATTAGCTCGGTCCACTGCCAGAAGAGTGAATGCAATGGCTTCTTCTAAAAAACTAAAACACTGTATTGAAACCTTCTCATCTGCCCTCTGGTAACAGGAGGCTAATGTATTTTATGTCCCCTTATCACCACAGGGATGGGGCTCTTTTCCCATTAAAATGAGCACTTTTAATAATATCACCGTGATGGATTGTTCTCATCTCCATGCCTTTACTGTGCTTGATTTCTATGAAGTGGAGAGGAGAGCTAAGATGTGGTCCATCTGTGGTGTCTTCTATTGGAGCAGCTGGTAATGGGATGATGCACACCTCACGGGAGGAGGCAATCTCCCTAGAAGCTGTTTCCTGTCTCCTGCCTGAGCTCAAACCTGCCATGAGACACATGCCCTAGGATATCTCCTGTGAAAAGTCCTGACTTTGTTTTCTCCTGCTGGAAAACACAAAAGCTCAGGAAGGGGAGTCAGGTAATCCTTCTGCTTACATTCACCCACCATGGCCAGGAACCTACCCTCCTTGTCAAGCTCACAGATCATTGATTGGATGTGGCCTCCCAGATTAAACCTCCATATACTGCCATGGAATCTACCCTTGGGGTTGTCCCCAAAACCCAGTTTCAGCACAGATCCCTACTGTGAAAACAATTCCAGCCTGACATCCTGCCACAGGTTATGGAGCCAGGACTCAACACATTGTAACCTGAAAACAGGTAGAGGTCCACCTAGAACTCCATCCAGGATTGGCAATTCCAGTTTCCCAGGAAAGAACTTGTGAATCTGGGGTTCCTGGATGGCTCAGCGGTTTGGCGCTGCCTTTGGCCCAGGGCGATCCTGGAAACCCTGGATCGAGTTCCACCTCAGGGTCCGGGCATGGAGCCTGCTTCTCCCTCCTCCGTGTCTCTGCCCCCTCTCTCCTGTCTATCATAAATAAAAAAAATAAATCTTAAAAAAAAAGAACTCGTGAATCTGTTCTGTGGGAGACTCTGCAGATTCTTTGGTCTGTCCTCATGACTAATAGATCTTGATAAATAGAGACACCCCTTGAATGGATACCTGGACAGGATGAGCATTGACGTCCAGACACCTAACCAAAGAATTCATCTGCTGACTGTCCAGCCTCCACAGTCCGACCTCACAGTGTGTATCCAACCATCTCCCATCATCCCTCCTAGGGGTCTCCTCTAGCCTTGGACAGAGATGGTGTGCTTCTGGTTCAATCTACTCCCTCCCCCTTAATTTCTCATACAAGCATCTTCCTGGTCAGAGCTCTCATAATTGAAGAGACCCTGAAGAATAATGTCCCTATGTCCCATTGCATTTCTTCTTAAATGGCTGCTGGCGCTTCCCCTATATTGAGCCAGTGAGTAGGAGTGAGAAATTCCCATGGGGGGAGGATATGAATTTGAGCTGCAGGTGACCTAGAGGTGGCTGTGGAATTCCACTCAGGGGAAGCAGGCAAAGAAGCCTCTGTGAGGAGCCAGCCTGGAAATAAAAAACTATTTCAAGGTTCTGAAATACTGGGGAGAAAAAGCCTGCACACCAAATCATATGTGGGAATTTTTTATTAAGAATAAAAAACCACACCACTTCCTAATAACATTTTAGAGCAAAAACAAACAAAGCAGATGCAATATTCTGCATAACAATTTCAGAGAAATAATATCAAGTACAGAAAATGTCTTCTAGGAGAAAACATGGTGTAATTTGCAGAACTCTGGATGGGATCTTTTTCTAAATCAGAAATTCAGACATTTATAAAACAATTTCAGATTAACTTGTTAATTTCTGTTTACAACCAAGTTACAAATTGCCAGGATGATTTCCCTACATTTGTTAGAAAATGATTTCACTAAGACAAACTTGACATTCCGGATTGGGAAGCACGCTTTGACATTCCTATAGATTTACCTAAAGAAAAACTGTAGCATCTGTGTAGTGGGGGGTGTATGTGTAGGCGCACAAAAGCAGGACACCAGCACGTTGTGGACTTGACCGTTTCCATCCAGTTCAGCGGAGGAATTGCTGGTTCACCACAACAGTCCAGGTGGGGACATATCCTCATTCCAACACCTCCTCAGGGTCCTCTGCTGTGGAGGACAAGTCCCCGAGTCCATGAGCTGTCTCATTCCCTATGACAGTCTTCAGAGGACGGGGATACCTGCAGGTCCTCTTACGGAACTCTTGGCAAGACATGCACACAGGTTCCCTCACTTTTTATGACACATAAACTGTATTGGTCAAAAGAAACACAATTCCCAGACATGAAAGAAACCTGACACTTTATATCTCTAATCTGTCTTTGGTACATGAAAATCTAAAAAAATGATTTCTTCTGCACAGATCCTATGTCCCTTACTCTCCAGTAAGGGTGGCATGTCCAAGTTTGAATACAGAGTGAAAATAACATTATGATGTGATGTTACAACTGCACATCTACGGTCACACTCAGAGGCGTTTGCTGGTCATGCAATAATTTCCATTCTACAAAGAACTTGTCAAACTCCTCTGTAAGAAATGAAATGATAACACAGAACACTATAACCTGACCTCAAAAAGCTTTTGCTAGATTCATGAACTTGGCACTGTTTTCCAGAGGTATCAACCCAGGTCCAAATTTGATTTGAACTGGTCTGAAATCCAGAGTCCACTGCTTCTGGGTCAGGAGGTGCCACAGAGCAGATGGTAGCAAAATAGTCGTAAAAAGTTATGTTCAGTGGGAGGCTGGGCATTTCCCTTTGGAATAAGAGTCCTTGTTAGTTTGCTTCTCTTCAGTCTTAATGTGGGAGAGAGTTATGGGAACATAATAAAATCACTGTGGTTCAATCAGGTCTGGATGCAGTTATTGCCCCAAAAGTAAGCACTTAATTTCCTTCCTACAATTTCCAAGCATTGACCAAGACACATCGCTAGCAAGACCCAATACATACTTATGTGTTCAGACAAATTCTTTCAATATAAATAGAAGAAAAGCATTGGGAAGTGGGGAGCATGAGGAGGGTCAAACATACTGACTTCAACCCCAGGTCCTCAGCATCATATCCACTCTCAACCCTGACTGCTCACTGCCTCTCACCTGCAAGTGGCCCCCACTCTCCCAAGGCTGAAGGAGAGGCAGGTTCCTGTACACCCCATATGAAATCCACACTATCCCAATATAAGATCATGACAAAGACCCAGGTTTAAATATCAGTGTCCCTAGTTTCAGTTGAAGGCCATATCCCATGAACACACCAGATAGATGGTTCTTCCATACATACAGAACACACACTTCACACAACACAAAATATTCCAGTATGGGACTGTGTTCGGGTTTGGAGTGATGAGTGACGCTGTGTGTGGGTGTGTGCGCCCATGTGCACCAAAGTTAGGAGACACATCCCTGGACTGCTTCCCCAGAACTCTGTCCCTTCTTGCTCGTCCTCTTGGTAGGTCGGGCTCTCCCTGGCACACGCGGGACTTTGGCCACGTCCCCGGCCACCTGAGGTGGGAGCATCCCAGCCGCAGTGGTGAGCAGGTCGACGGTCTGCTGAGGATGATTCTTCGGCATCTCAGGTCTGTATTTGGAGTGGTGAAGGATGACTGCGTTCGCAGGAAGAGCAATTTCTCTTCTCCTGACATTAAGTTCAGGCTTAGGGCGGTTGCATTCTTGGAGGCATCTCCACTGGTCTAATGTCATTTGTTGTCTGGAGGTCTCTTCCCCACGCTCCTCCAACTCAGGATGGTTCACGGAGGGATCCGTTGCCGGCTCTCCTGAGGCCTCACCCACCACCGTGGGGTCTGCCTCGGGAGATGCGAGTCCTCCCTCCTCGACTGACTCCCTCCCAAGGTCTCTCTCCAGATCAGTCTTCTGCATATAAAAGAGGACATAGGCAGGTTGGCGCAGCGCGCAAGTCACATCACAGGCGCTGACCTTAGCATCATCCATTTTATACCACTGGCCATTTCCTGCCTTTACGAAACAGAAGTAATGTCCGCTGTGGCAACTCCTCCCAGCGTGCACCAGCACGGCATAGAGCACATAAACCAAGGGTCCTGCCCTCTGCTCAGACAGGTAGTGTTGCATGTCAAGGCGCTCAGGATATTGCACCTCCTTAGTCATTTTGTTGCCTGTCAAGTCTGAGAATCGTCTCAAGACCAGGATGAGGACCTTCGGGGAAGTGTGCAAAGTCAACACCTTGGACGCAGGCACCTTCTCCAGACACTTACTACAATGGTAGGCATTTTCACCTTCCAGCAGTTCGGGCTTCACCAACTGCTCCAAAGCTTGGCTGACGCTGTGAGCATCCCCGATGTCCAGGCTGATGTCCAGGTAAGGTTCCAGAGTGCTCGAAATGCCTTGGCAGTGGAGACACTGGATTTGAGACCTCCAGTACCCCCCAAAGAGTTGCTGGATGAGGGTGCTGTCCTGAGGACACTCAGGGTCTGAGAGCTTGTCCTCAGGCAAGCACGCTTGCTGCATTGCATCCAGAATGAACATGAGATACTCATGGGCATCTTCCTGCTTGTGTCTGTGGAAGGCGGCGAGCAGGAGTGGCAGGGGCCGGAGCACACGTCCAGGATGGCAGAGAACCCGCGTCAGGTGAGCCTGCAGGGTACACAGCATGCAGGATGTCTGCCTCCTACAGGTGGTCCCGTGCTGCTGGGACAGCATGTAGCTGGCGAGGGGCTCTGTGTAGGTCAGACACTGTAGGGTCGCATTCACATAGCAAGTGTTGCCCATGTTCTGAAGCCCGGCTCCCACCTGGGAAAGGCTCTTCCAACTCAGAGGCGTCTTGGTGGGAGGCAGCCCTGCTGATGCGGGAGCCAACGGGTCAGTCGGGGAGGAGAGCGTCTTTGATGCAGGGGATGTCGTCTCGGGCACAGAGGGTCCTCCGTGGACTTCAGCACCGCCTCTCCTTGACCAGCATGACTGGGGTTTGGGAGAGGCGCTGAACTGAGGCTCCTCTGAGGGGTGGAGGTGGGCAGCCTCCATGTCTGCAGAAACAGTGTCCACAAGATACATTCAACCAGGAGCTTCGGGTCGCAAAGGGATGCTCCTCTCACTGTGCCAGTTTCCAAATGTCAGATAGTGAACCTCACCTCCACCTTTATGGCTTTTGGGCCCTGGGATAAGGCACAAAGTCCTCTAATCCACTCTAATTGCTGATTGGATTACGGGATTTGGGTGTGGTCCCTCCCTGACGGAGACCATTCAGGTCAGCCCAGCTCCTATTCTTGCCTCCCACAACAGGCAACTTTCAGATTATTCTCAACCTCCTCAACTGTCCCTGCACCTTTCTCAACAGAATTTGTTCAGAGTTTCTATGTTCAGAGGAAACCTTTTTGAATGTCCTTTCCTTTGAGTAACCCCAAGCAAGCCAAGGAGTGTTAGACGTTAGTGCTCTAGGACAGGGAAGATCACTTCCCAAAGGAGCTCAGGTATCACATAGGAACTCGTTCTCCTCACCAGCAGAATGTTTGTAGCTGAAACCAATTATTTGGGAATATGGCATCCATTGCTTGGCTTCTCACTTCCATCTCTCTGGACTATGATTCCAATCTACAAAGATTGTGAATGTTTTGATGAATACCAGTTTCTGCCTTGGTGTGGCCCGGGTCCACCACAACAGGAATTCTCTCACTGGTTTAAATTTTTGGGAAACATTCCTTTGAAACTCCCTTTCCTACAAGAGTCTATATCCTAAATCCAGTGTTTATATGCCTCATTTTACCTGTACAAGACCGCGGGACCTTGAACACAAGGCACCAAGCACCAGATGCCCGTAACACACTGGGGCAACCCTCCTTCCCCTGCCTTGGGCTCCAGGAGGCTGAAGGAGAATGTGGAGCCGGGAGTCAGCGGACCAGCGGCACCAGGCTGGGCTGTTGAACCAGGCTGAGAGGGAGAAGGCAGGGAGACGAAGGTGAGGAATGGGGCTGGTGACCCGCCCAGGCTGATATGACAGACCCCGAGTCCGTGTGCATGCACAGTGTGCAGGGCTGCGGGCAGAGCCAGGCTGGGCGAGGCAGCAGAGGAGCTCCCAGGCTAAGGGTCCACATTTGGGTGATGGAGCTGTCCCTGCTGATTTGGTGTGGGGTTTGTGGCTGGAGCAGTGTCCCTGCACCAGTGAATGTATGGAGCTTGGCACATGCCAAGGCAGACCCTTTCAGACTCTGATGTAAGAAACTGCCTGGACGACCTGTTCAGCTCCCGTAGTTAGGAAGGGGCAGAGGTGGGCGTAGAGTGGCTGAGGAGGAAAGGACCAGGTTGGCCCAAGCCCCGAGCAGGTGTCCGGCTGGAAGCCAGGGAAGGGAGTTCCTTCTCCTTTCCCTGCTTTGATTTCTGGTGCAGGCAAGAAGCCGAGCAGAGGAAGGCCTGCTCCACAGGTTCCCCAGGACCCCAGGAGGGGCAGAAGCGCACCTGGAAGGAAGACACGGAATCTTGTGACTATGTGAGGGTGAGTGTGCGCTGCTTCCCGGGCTGTGCCCTTGGGACTCCTGGGCTCCATGGGCCTCCTGGGGGGGGGGGCTCCACTTCCTCTCTGACCAGTGGCAGTTGAGTAGGGTGGATTTGCACCTTTTCCCTTGGTGCCCATGATGTTGCCTTACCTGGTATTTGTGAACACTGGCTGTTTGACGTGTGAAGGTCATTGGCGGGCACTCCTGGAGCACATACCAACCTCAGAGAAGAACAGGCCGCTGTCCTTTGTGACACATCATCCCACACTGCCCATCCCCACTCAGGAGCTCCCACCATGACTCTCCAGCTGCAGGACTCCTATCTCCTCATGAGCAGAGAGGATGGAAGCGCTGGTCCAATGGAGGAAGCATCGCTGTGAGGCAGGACTTTGCGTGTCCCCCCCATGTCTCAAGGGCATCAACAGCATCCTGTCAGGCCTTGTTTGGACGAGCCTGGAGCCAGATTCCCTACTCCTAGGTCAACAGATCCCAACTCTTTCTTTCCCTGTTCCGGGGGAGGGGGTGGTTACTAGGTCCTGGCCATTTGTTGGTTTCTTTCCTGAATGTTCATTTTGCCTTGGTGCCGGGGCCAAACTCATGGAGTCCGTGTGTTCTCTTTTCCCACAGCGTCCACACATGCCGATGCCCGTCTACACCACCAGGAGGCCTTCTATCCCTGAGCCTGCCCTGCTGATGGAACCACGTACTCAGCCCCCTGACATAAGACTCCGTCCCATTCCACCTCTCATCTCAGAAGCCCTAAAGTTAGCCTCAGCCCACCTGGTGGACCTCCTAGTGCCCAGGAAGTGCCGATCACTGACACCCCTCAGCCGGCTCGCCAACCCTGTGTCAGGGCTGACAGCCTGGTTGTGCAGCAGAGAGCCAAGAGGCCCTGCAGAGTCTCCCTCGAGGGTCCCCAGGCTGGCTCCCAGGGCCATGGGCTGGGACACACCCAGGCACCACCCAAGTATCCTGAGGAGAACACCCGTCCCGCTGTCAGCAACGCATTGGCAGACAATTCCCAAATGCCCCTCCAGACTCCAGGCAAGAAATGTGCCCAGATGCCCCTAGACAGGTCCCAGAACCCCAAAAAACCGTGATGGAGCCCCAGCCAGCACACCTCCGGATCATCAAGCCCCTGTGGGATTTCGGGGAGTCTGTGTCCTCCAGGAAGCAGACGTGCCCGTGGATGCACAGCCGGCCCCGCAGACCAGGAAGACACCTGCCCTCCATCCAAGCAAGGGCCCCCAGCCCACACCTGCCACACCTCACCTGGGAACTGCAGCCGTGCACCGAGCCCCCACGGCCCCCTGCGGGGGCCCCCACTCAGCCCCTGAGAATGGTCTTCACCAGATTGAACAGAAGGTGCTGGAGCTCCCGGTTCCTCGCAGCTCCCTCATTCCTTCCTCCCGAGAAGCCAGGCCCTGCTCAGGGCCCTCCTGCCCCCACATGTCGGTTGAGCCTGTTCTGTGGCCCCTGGAGTGTCCTCCACAGTGACCTACAGGTGTCCTCATCCTCAGAAGACACTGAGAGCGAATGAGCCAGCTCCTGGCCTCGGACATTGTCCTCCACCCCACTGCACCCTGAGGGGTGACTGCGGACCTGAGGACGTGGCCCCTCTGGACTCATGTGGGGAATCAGCACTTTCTCAGCTGCTTTGCATGGAATCTGGGTCCACAGCCTGCTTCCTCTCATGCTCTGGGGCTGTGCACAGACACTGAACCCCAAAGACACACAATGCACTTTTTTTAGGGAAATCCGTGTGCTGTGGAAAAGGCTACTCTTCCCTCTGGAATGTCAATTTTCTCTTCAGCAAATAGATTCTCCAAGAAGTGGAGGGAATTTCGAATGAGCACTTGTCACTCCAATGGAAATAGAAACTCAGACTTTAAGCTCTCATTGGCATACACATGTCTGCATTTGGGTTTTCAGCTGGAACAGCCCCTGTGGGCTCTGCAAATGGACATTGTGTTTTCTCCTGAGATGAGTTTCTAGACTGTGGTGGTAGCTTTGTGGGCACTTTGATGGGCAATATTTCTTTTTTTTTTTTAATTTATTTTTTATTGGTGTTCAATTTACTAACATACAGAATAACACCCAGTGCCCGTCACCCATTCACTCCCACCCCTGCCCTCCTCCCCTTCTACCACCCCCCTAGTTCGTTTCCCAGAGTTAGCAGTCTTTACGTTCTGTCTCCCTTTCTGATATTTCCCACACATTTCTTCTCCCTTCCCTTATATTCCCTTTCACTATTATTTATATTCCCCAAATGAATGAGAACATATAAGTTTGTCCTTCTCCGACTGACTTACTTCACTCAGCATAATACCCTCCAGTTCCATCCACGTTGAAGCAATGGTGGGTATTTGTCATTTCTAATACCTGAGTAATATTGATGGGCAATATTTCATCTGTACATTTCGATTATTCTCAGCCATAATTTAGAATTGTGTGTAGTGTTTTATTTCCTTAATAAAATGTACCACTGATGAATAGCGTGCATGTGTTTCATTTGATTTGGTTTCTGGTTTTTTTTAATCTCAGCAATTCTGAAACTCTCTATAGTTCATTTAATTCCTCCAGCCTTAATTAACTGAGAGGACAACAGCGTGATAGTTTTGGGGGATATGTAGACTTTGAGGGTCTCCTGCACACCCAGTCTCCTTGGTGAAGTACTGCATAGGGAACATTGACCCTGTGCACCCTGTGAGGGAGCCCTGTGTACTGTATGGGCCCTGGGTCACAGGTTGGTCTTTAATGGGATGAGTGGGTGGTTTCCCTCTATACATATTCTGGATCCATCTTTAATGTTGGATCATGATGCCTCCTTTCTGAGACCAAGGAGATTTTTTACCCTCCTGATGATTTCCTAAGGAGGCAATGGTTGACAAGTCGTCCAAATAGCACGAGACCAAGGCCACAGTCTCTCTCTCTCTCTCTCTCTCTATCTCTCTCTATCTCGTTCTCTCTCTGTCTCTCTTTCTCAGGGTTATCTCTGATATGGGCCCATGGAAAAAACAATACAACACCATGCCAAATGAAACCAAACCACAACCCTCCTCCATATTGTATTTAGAGAATTTCTTTTTTTTGGAAAAACAACTGACTGCTCTTTTCTCACTCCAAAGCATCTGTTTAAGGGTGTTCCCTCTGTCTGTGCAGATGCCTGTAGGTGGAGGTAGAAGAGCTCCTCTATGAGCACACTAGGGTTTAAAAAGTCAGAATGCAGTAGAAAAGCCACAGTGTGATCCTTCTCCCCCCCCCCAACCCCTAAGTAACTCCCATTCAGGCAATCATTATGTGACCCAGGTCAGAGTCTGGCCCCTTGAGCCTCAAGCCCATGTCTCATCCCATGGATGCCGCCCTATTGCTATCTCATGGCTTCTGAGGAAAATGCAGCTTCCTGGGCACTCATGGGATGTGTGCAGTAATAGAAATGTTCCCTACTTTCTGGAAGCCTCAGAAGATCCCAGAGGTCCAAGGGTGCGAAGGCCTATCATCATGAGGGGATGCTGGGATTGGAACTAGCAAAGTAGCCTAAGAATTCTTGGACTTGCAGGAATATAGGGCGCAAGGGTGAGGATGCAGGCAGGCTTGAGCATAGGGCTTAATGCTGGGCTCTCCAGCAGAATTGGGACTTCATGTGCAATTGAGAGGATTCCTTCCATGTGCACAGGGAGTCCAGAGAGAAAGGCTAGCGGAAGAAGGTCTGAGCAGGCCTGTTCTCCCCTCTATCACCTTACATGTCTTTTGCTTCCCTGCCATCAAAAACCAAACCAAACCAAACCAAAGCAAACCCAACCAAACAGAGCCAAACCTATCTTCCCAAAGCAAAATCCACTCTCATCCAGATATGGAAGACGACAGAGTTATCTGAGCAAGCTGGTATAGGTTATGGATATTAGTAATAGATGGATTTAGCACAGTTGGAAGCACATTGGGTGAATCCTCCCCTCCTTCAGCCTTGGGGAAAAATGGGGCCACTTGAAGGTGGCAGGATTAGAAGCAGTGAGCAGCCAGCTTTGAGTGTGGAAATGATGCTGAGGACCTGGGGTCAGTGTGAGCATGTCTGACCGTGTCCTCATGCATCCCTCATCCCATTGCTTATCTTCTCTTTTATTGAAAGACCATTTGTCCAAACCAGCGTGGGTGGAGTGTTGGCAGCAATGTTTTGGTCATATACAACCAGCACCGATTTGAAAACCCAGAGCACCTACACAAAGAAATGACAAACTACCGTGTAAGTCAATGACCTACAGCCTTGTATGGCGACAGACTTCTTTTCAGGAAATATGGGCACAAAATATATATTGAGAAGTTAACCTATAAACCCGGCGTTTGATAATATTTGGAAATGCAAAGAGGCAATGAAATGCTTATATTTCAGGAGTTAAATGCATCCTGCCTGATTATCATGTGTTGAATCACAGCCCCTTCACAATCCACCCCCACCTTTGACTGAAGAGAAGGTGCCTGGCAAGGACCCATCTCCCACAGGGAATTGCTCCATATCCCAGCAACTCTAACCTGTCCAGAACACTTGACAGTCATCCGTCTGTGTAACAATCTCCTGACAAGGAAGAGGTGGGCACAGGATTTCAGATCACTTCCACTCCACTACTTTTTGGTCCTTGGGTGACACCTCAGAAAGACATTCTCCACTGAATGAATGTGGGTTTTGAGGTTAACTAATGGGTGCTATGTAACAATTATATTTCTTAGGGGCAAGATTGACTAATGCATTGTTGAAAGGTAATTAATGCGTGATTACAGATTCTTATGATTTGGGAGGCCATTCTCATGCTGTTTTAAACTTTGTGACATATACATGCATTTAATGTTTCCATTATTTCCTTTAAGAATGAATTATAACATTCACGAATCACAGTTATTAGAAAAATAATGTGACAGTTTGAATTTTGTAGAGAAAATATCAGGGTTTTTAAAATTTTTATTTATTCATCAGACAGATTGAGATAGAGAGCTAAGCGGATAGATCTGTGCCAGTTGGAGAGTGAGATGGAGCCTCTCACTGAGCAGGGATCCAGACTGTGCACGGCAGACCCCAAAACCAAACCACATTGTTGGAAAAATCTTGAAAATGTCTCTGAGTTGGGAGGTGGATCGGACACGAGAGAGGAGGTCAGTGTAGCAAAGTGCAAAGGACTCAGTGCTTCCCACACCCTGAAATACTGAGTAACACCGGGCTCCCTGGATCTAATCGACTTGGATGTGGGGACATAGATGCCAAGACATGAACACGTTTCATTGTTTGTTTCTGTTTAAGATTTATTTGTTTATTTGTTTGAGACAGGGAGAGACCAGAGAGAGACCACAGAGTAGCGGGAGAGAGGGGGCCGACAAAGAGGGGAGAGAGATTCTCAGGAGACTCCCCAGTGGCCGTGCTGCTGGATTCGGGGCTCCCTCCCACATTCCTGAGACCCACATGTCTGGCGTTATTTTTCATTTCCAGGTAAGAAGCATGAGACAGCAAGGCCCTCAAGCAGACATTATCTAGGACACTCCAAGGGCAAAAGCAGCCACATTGGAAGGAATTGGCAGCATCGGATTCCCTCCTGACGGCGGGGCTCTTCCTTATCCACCACCGTCTCCCGTCTGTGCACCCAGAGTGTCTTCACTCCATGCTCCCTCCCTGAGGGATTTCTTAAAATTCCATTCTCTCCCCGAGTTCCCTCCCTTGCTTATGGAGTCTTCAGGTTCCATGTGTCCTTCAATTCTTTGCTTCTGTGTGATCGCTGACATGTGAGCCCCAACATGCTAGAGCCACCACGTGGAACTGATTTACTGAGATGTCTCCAAATGGAAAAATCCCTAATGCAACAAAATGTATTGATTCCATATATATTCCAAATCGTGTATCACACACAGTATCACTAAAAATTTTAAAGACAGCTATGGTTTTCTTTTTAATATTCCCCTGGCTATTCAGGGTCTTTTCTATTTCCACACAAATCTTAAGATCATTTGTTCCAAATCTCTAAAGAAAGTCCTCAGTGTTTTGATAGGGATTGCATTAAATGTGTGAATCGCCCTGGGTACCCTTGACATTTTCATAATATTACTTCTTCCAATCCTTGAGCTTGGAATATTTTTCCATCTCTTTGTGTCTCCCTCCATTTCCTTAAAAGTGTTCTGTAGTTTTTAGGGTATAGATCCTTTACCTCTTTGGGTAGGTTGATTCCTAGGTATCTTATGTTGAATAGCAGGGGTGAGAGTGGCCATCCCTGCCTTGTTCCTGATCTTAGGGGAAAGGCTCCCAGTGTTTCCCCATTGAGAATGATGTTTGCTGAGCTGTTTCCGTAGATGGCTTTTAAGATGCTGAGGAATGTTCCTCTATCCCTACACTCTGAAGACAGGATTAGCTCGGTCCACTGCCAGAAGAGTGAATGCAATGGCTTCTTCTAAGGAAACTAAAACACTGTATTGAAACCTTCTCATCTGACCCTCTGGTAACAGGAGGCTAATGTATTTTATGTCCCCTTATCACCACAGGGGTGGGGTTCTTTTCCCATTAAAATGAGCACTTTTAATAATATCACCGTGGAATGGATTGTTCTCATCTCCATGCCTTTACTGTGCTTGATTTCTATGAAGTGGAGAGGCAGAGCTAAGATGTGGTCCATCTGTGGTGTCTTCTATTGGAGCAGCTGGTAATGGGATGATGCACACCTCACAGGAGGAGACAATCTCCCTAGAAGCTGTTTCCTGTCTCCTGCCTGAGCTCAAACCTGCCACGAGACACATGCCCTAGGATATCTCCTGTGAAAAGTCCTGACTTTGTTTTCTCCTCTGGACAACAGAAAAGCTCAGGAAGGGGAGTCAGGTAATCCTTCTGCTTACATTCACCCACCATGGCCAGGAACCTACCCTCCTTGTCAAGCTCACAGATCATTGATTGGATGTGGCCTCCCAGATTAAACCTCCATATACTGCCATGGAATCTAGCCTTGGGGCTGTCCCCAAAACCCAGTTTCAGCCCAGATTTCTATTGTGAAAACAATTCCAGCCTGAAATCTTGCCAGGTTGATGGAGCCAGGACTCAACACATTGTAGCCTGGAAACAGGTATGAGGTCCACCTAGAACTCCATCCAGGATTGGCAATTCCAGTTTCCCAGGAAAGAACTCATGAATCTGGGGATCTCTGGGTGGCTCAGCGGTTTGGCGCCTGCCTTTGGCCCAGGGCATGATCCTGGAAACCCGGGATCGAGTCCCACGTCAGGCTCCGGGCACGGAGCCTGCTTCTCCCTCCTCCAGTGTCTCTGCCCCCCTCTCTGTCTATCATAAATAATGAATGAATGAATGAATGAATAAATAAATCTTTTAAAAAAAAGAACTCGTGAATCTGTTCTGTGGGGCTCTGCAGATTCTTTGGTCTGTCCTCATGACTAATAGATCTTGATATAGAGAGACACCCCTCGATTGACTAATGGATACCTGGACAGGATGAGCATTGACGTCCAGACACCTAACCAGAGAATCCATCTGCTGACTGCCCAGCCTCCACCGTCCCCACAGTGTGCTATCCAACCATCTCCCGTCATCCCTCCTAGGGGTCTCTGCTAGCCTTGGGCAGAGATGGTGTGCTTCTGGTTCAATCTACTCCTCCCCCTTAATTTCTCATACAAGCATCTTCCTGGTCAGAGCTCTCATAATTGAAGAGACCCTGAAGAATAATGTCCCTATGTCCCATTGCATTTCTCTTAAATGGCTGCTGGCGCTTCCCCTATATTGAGCCAGTGAGTAGGAGTGAGAAATTCCCATGGGGGGAGGATATGAATTTGAGCTGCAGGTGACCTAGAGGTGGCTGTGGAATTCCACTCAGGGGAAGCAGGCAAAGAAGCCTCTGTGAGGAGCCAGCCTGGAAATAAAACAACTGTTTCAAGGTTCTGAAATACTGGGGAGAAAAAGCCTGCACACCAAATCATATGTGGGAATTTTTTATTAAGAATAAAAAACCACACAACTTCGTAATAACATTTTAGAGCAAAAACAAACAAAGCAGATGCAATATTCTGCATAACAATTTCAGAGAAATAATATCAACAAGTACAGAAAATGTCTTCTAGGAGAAAACATGGTGTAATTTGCAGAACTCTGGATGGGATCTTTTTCTAAATCAGAAATTCAGACATTTATAAAACAATTTCAGATTAACTTGTTAATTTCTGTTTACAACCAAGTTACAAATTGCCAGGATGATTTCCCTACATTTGTTAGAAAATGGATTTCACTAAGACAAACTTGACATTCCGGATTGGGAAGCACGCTTTGACAGTCCTATAGATTTACCTAACGAAAAACTGTAGCATCTGTGTAGTGGGGGGAGTGTATGTGTAGGCGCACAAAAGCAGGACACCAGCACGTGTGGACTTGACCGTTTCCATCCAGTTCAGCGGAGGAATTGCTGGTTCACCACAACAGTCCAGGTGGGACATATCCTCATTCCCACAGACACCTCCTCAGGGTCCTCTGCTGTGGAGGACAAGTCCCCGAGTCCATGAGCTGTCTCATTCCCTATGACAGTCTTCAGAGGACGGGGATACCTGCAGGTCCTCTTACGGAACTCTTGGCAAGACATGCACACAGGTTCCCTCACTTTTATGACACAGTAAACTGTATGGTCAAAAGAAACACAATTAGACATGAAAGAAACCCTGACACTTTATATCTCTAATCTGTTTTTTACATGAAAATCTAAAAAAAAGCGTGATTTCTTCTGCACAGATCCTATTCCCTTACTCTCCAGTAAGGGTGCATGTCCAAGTTTGAATACAGAGTGAAAATAACATTATGATGTGATGTTACAACTGCACATCTACGGTCACACTCAGAGGCGTTTGCTGGTCATGCAATAATTTCCATTCTACAAAGAACTTGTCAAACTCCTCTGTAAGAAATGAAATGATAACACAGAACACCTATAACCTGACCTCAAAAAGCTTTTGCTAGATTCATGAACTTGGCACTGTTTTCCAGAGGTATCAACCCAGGTCCAAATTTGAATTTGAACTGGTCTGAAATCCAGAGTCCACTGCTTCTGGGTCAGGAGGTGCCACAGAGCAGATGGTAGCAAAATAGTCAAAAAGTTATGTTCAGTGGGAGGCTGGGCATTTCCCTTTGGAATAAGAGTCCTTGTTAGTTTGCTTCTCTTCAGTCTTAATGTGGGAGAGAGTGAAGGGAACATAATAAAATCACTGTGGTTCAATCAGGTCTGGATGCAGTTATTGCCCCAAAAGTAAGCACTTAATTTCCTTCCTACAATTTCCAAGCATTGACCAAGACACATCGCTAGCAAGACCCAACATACTTATGTGTTCAGACAAAATTCTTTCAATATAAATAGAAGAAAAGCATTGGGAAGTGGGGAGCATGATGAGAGGGTCAAACATACTTTCAACCCCAGGTCCTCAGCATCATATCCACTCTCAACCCTGACTGCTCACTGCCTCTCACCTGCAAGTGGCCCCCACTCTCCACAAGGCTGAAGGAGAGGCAGGTTCCTGGATACCCCATATGAAATCCACACTATCCCAATATAAGATCATGACAAAGACCCAGGTTTAAATATCAGTGTCTCTAGTTTCAGTTGAAGGCCATATCCCATGAACACACCAGATAGATGGTTCTTCCATACATACAGAACACACACTTCACACAACACAAATATTTCCAGTATGGGTCTGTGTTCGGGTTTGGAGTGAGTGAGTGCTGTGTGTGTGGGTGTGTGCGCCCATGTGCACCAAAGTTAGGAGACACATCCCTGGACTGCTTCCCCAGACCTCTGTCCCTTCTTGCTCGTCCTCTTGGTAGGTCGGGCTCTCCCTGGCACACGCGGGACTTTGGCCACGTCCCCGGCCACCTGAGGTGGGAGCATCCCAGCCGCAGTGGTGAGCAGGTCGACGGTCTGCTGAGGATGATTCTTCGGCATCTCAGGTCTGTATTTGGAGTGGTGAAGGATGACTGCGTTCGCAGGAAGAGCAATTCTCTTCTCCTGACATTAGTTCAGGCTTAGGGCGGTTGCATTCTTGGAGGCATCTCCACTGGTCTAATGTCATTTGTTGCCTTGAGGTCTCTTCCCCACTCCTCCAACTCAGGAAGGTTCACGGAGGGATCCGTTGCCGGCTCTCCTGAGGCCTCACCCACCACTGTGGGGTCTGCCTCGGGAGATGCGAGTCCTCCCTCCTCGACTGACTCCCTCCCAAGGTCTCTCTCCAGATCAGTCTTCTGCATATAAAAGAGGACATAGGCAGGTTGGCGCAGCGCGCAAGTCACATCACAGGCGCTGACCTTAGCATCATCCATTTTATACCACTGGCCATTTCCTGCCTTTACGAAACAGAAGTAATGTCCGCTGTGGCAACTCCTCCCAGCGTGCACCAGCACGGCATAGAGCACATAAACCAAGGGTCCTGCCCTCTGCTCAGACAGGTAGTGTTGCATGTCAAGGCGCTCAGGATATTGCACCTCCTTAGTCATTTTGTTGCCTGTCAAGTCTGAGAATCGTCTCAAGACCAGGATGAGGACCTTCGGGGAAGTGTGCAAAGTCAACACCTTGGACGCAGGCACCTTCTCCAGACACTTACTACAATGGTAGGCATTTTCACCTTCCAGCAGTTCGGGCTTCACCAACTGCTCCAAAGCTTGGCTGACGCTGTGAGCATCCCCGATGTCCAGGCTGATGTCCAGGTAAGGTTCCAGAGTGCTCGAAATGCCTTGGCAGTGGAGACACTGGATTTGAGACCTCCAGTACCCCCCAAAGAGTTGCTGGATGAGGGTGCTGTCCTGAGGACACTCAGGGTCTGAGAGCTTGTCCTCAGGCAAGCATGCTTGCTGCATTGCATCCAGAATGAACATGAGATACTCATGGGCATCTTCCTGCTTGTGTCTGTGGAAGGCGGCGAGCAGGAGTGGCAGGGGCCGGAGCACACGTCCAGGATGGCAGAGAACCCGCGTCAGGTGAGCCTGCAGGGTACACAGCATGCAGGATGTCTGCCTCCTACAGGTGGTCCCGTGCTGCTGGGACAGCATGTAGCTGGCGAGGGGCTCTGTGTAGGTCAGACACTGTAGGGTCGCATTCACATAGCAAGTGTTGCCCATGTTCTGAAGCCCGGCTCCCACCTGGGAAAGGCTCTTCCAACTCAGAGGCGTCTTGGTGGGAGGCAGCCCTGCTGATGCGGGAGCCAACGGGTCAGTCGGGGAGGAGAGTGTCTTTGATGCAGGGATGTCGTCTCGGGCACAGAGGGTCCTCCGTGGACTTCAGCACCGCCTCTCCTTGACCAGCATGACTGGGGTTTGGGAGAGGCGCTGAACTGAGGCTCCTCTGAGGGGTGGAGGTGGGCAGCCTCCATGTCTGCAGAAACAGTGTCCACAAGATACATTCAACCAGGAGCTTCGGTCGCAAAGGGATGCTCCTCTCACTGTGCCAGTTTCCAAATGTCAGATAGTGAACCTCACCTCCACCTTTATGGCTTTTGGGCCCTGGGATAAGGCACAAAGTCCTCTAATCCACTCTAATTGCTTGATTGGATTACGGGATTTGGGTGTGGTCCCTCCCTGACGGAGACCATTCAGGTCAGCCCAGCTCCTATTCTTGCCTCCCACAACAGGCAACTTTCAGATTATTCTCAACCTCCTCAACTGTCCCTGCACCTTTCTCAACAGAATTTGTTCAGAGTTTCTATGTTCAGAGGAAACCTTTTTGAATGTCCTTTCCTTTGAGTAACCCCAAGGAGCCAAGGAGTGTTAGACGTTAGTGCTCTAGGACAGGGAAGATCACTCTCCCAAAGGAGCTCAGGTATCACATAGGAACTCGTTCTCCTCACCAGCAGAATGTTTGTAGCTGAAACCAATTATTTGGGAATATGGCATCCATTGCTTGGCTTCTCACTTCTATCTCTCTGGACTATGATTCCAATCTACAAAGATTGTGAATGTTTTGATGAATACCAGTTTCTGCCTTGGTGTGGCCCGGGTCCACCACAACAGGAATTCTCTCACTGGTTTAATGTTTTTGGGAAACATTCCTTTGAAACTCCCTTTCCTACAAGAGTCTATATCCTAAATCCAGTGTTTATATGCCTCATTTTACCTGTACAAGACCGCGGGACCTTGAACACAAGGCACCAAGCACCAGATGCCCGTAACACACTGGGGTGCAACCTTCCTTCCCCTTGCCTTGGGCTCCAGGAGGCTGAAGGAGAATGTGGAGCCGGGGAGTCAGCGGGACCAGCGGCACCAGGCTGGGCTGTTGAACCAGGCTGAGAGGGAGAAGGCAGGGAGACGAAGGTGAGGAATGGGGCTTGGACCCAAACCAGGCTGATATGACAGACCCCGAGTCCGTGTGCATGCACAGTGTGCAGGGCGGCTGCGGGCAGAGCCAGGCTGGGCGAGGCAGCCAGAGGAGCTCCCAGGCTAAGAGGGTCCACATTTGGGTGATGGAGCTGTCCCTGCTGATTTGGTGTGGGGTTTTGGCTGGAGCAGTGTCCCTGCACCAGTGAATGTATGGAGCTTGGCACATGCCAAGGCAGACCCTTTCAGACTCTGTATGTAAGAAACTGCCTGGACGACCTGTTCAGCTCCCGTAGTTAGGACGAGGGGCAGAGTGGGCGTAGATTGGCTGCGAGGAAAGGACCAGGTTGGCCCAAGCCCCGCAGGTGTCCGGCTGGAAGCCAGGGAAGGGAGTTCCTACTCCTTTCCCTGCTTTGATTTCTGTGCAGGCAAGAAGCCGAGCAGAGGAAGGCCTGCTCCACAGGTTCCCCAGGAGACCCCAGGAGGGGCAGAAGCGCACCTGGAAGGAAGACACGGAATCTTGTGACTATGTGAGGGTGAGTGTGCGCTGCTTCCCGGGCTGTGCCCTTGGGGACTCCTGGGCTCCATGGGCCTCCTGGTGGAAGCGGGGCTCCACTTCCTCTCTGACCAGTGGCAGTTGAGTATGGATTTGCACCCAGTTTTCCCTTGGTGCCCATGATGTTGCCTCCACCTTATTTGTGAACACTGGCTGTTTGACGTGTGAAGGTCATTGGCGGGCACTCCTGGAGCACATACCAACCTCAGAGAAGAACAGGCCGCTGTCCTTTGTGACACATCATCCCACACTGCCCATCCCCACTCAGGAGCTCCCACCATGACTCTCCAGCTGCAGGACTCCTATCTCCTCATGAGCAGAGAGGATGGAAGCGCTGGTCCAATGGAGGAAGCATCGCTGTGAGGCAGGACTTTGCGTGTCCCCCCCATGTCTCAAGGGCATCAACAGCATCCTGTCAGGCCTTTGTTTGGACGAGCCCTGCAGCCAGATTCCCTACTCCTAGGTCAACAGATCCCAACTCTTTCTTTCCCTGTTCCGGGGGAGGGGGTGGTTACTAGGTCCTGGCCATTTGTTGGTTTCTTTCTTTCTTTCCTGAATGTTCATTTTGCCTTGGTGCCGGGGCCAAACTCATGGAGTCCGTGTGTTCTCTTTTCCCACAGGTCCACACATGCCGATGCCCGTCTACACCACCAGGAGGCCTTCTATCCCTGACCTGCCCTGCTGATGGAACCACGTACTCAGCCCCCTGACATAAGACTCCCGTCCCATTCCACCTCTCATCTTAGAAGCCCTCAAAGTTAGCCTCAGCCCACCTGGTGGACCTCAGGTGCCCAGCAAGTGCCGATCACTGACACCCCTCAGCCGGCTCGCCAACCCTTGTCAGGGCTGACAGCCTGGTTGTGCAGCAGAGAGCCAAGAGGCCCTGCAGAGTCTCCCTTGAGGGTCCCCAGGCTGGCTCCCAGGGCCATGGGCTGGGACACACCACCCAGGCACCACCCAAGTATCCTGAGGAGAACACCCGTCCCGCTGTCAGCAACATTGGCAGAAATTCCCAAATGCCCCTCCAGACTCCAGGCAAGAAATGTGCCCAGATGCCCCTAGACAGGTCCCAGAACTCCCGAAAAAAACCGTGATGGAGCCCCCCAGCACACCTCAGGATCATTGTGGAAGCCCCTCTGGGATTTGGGGAGTCTGTGTCCTCCAGGAAGTAGACGTGCCCATGGATGCACAGCCAGCCCCCGCAGACCAGGAAGACACCTGCCCTCCATCCAAGCAAGGGCCCCAGCCCACACCTGCCACACCTCACCTGGGATGCTGCAGCCGTGCACCGAGCCCCCACGGCCGCCCTCGCGGGCCCCCACTCAGCCCCTGAGAATGGTCTTCACCAGATTGAACAGAAGTGCTGGAGCTCCCGGTTCCTCGCAGCTCCCTCATTCCTTCCCGAGAAGCCAGGCCCTGCTCAGGGCCCTCCTGCCCCCCACCTGTCGGGGAGCCTGTGTCTGTGGCCCCTGGAGTGTCCTCCACGGTGACCTACAGGTGTCCTCATCCTCAGAAGACACTGAGAGCGAATGAGCCAGCTCCTGGCCTCGGACATTATCCTCCACCCCAAGCACCCTGAGGGGGTGACTGCGGACCTGAGGACGTGGCCCCTCCTGGACTCATGTGGGGAATCAGCACTTGCTCAGCTCCTTTGCATGGGAATTCTCGGGTCCACAGCCTGCTTCCTCTCATGCTCTGGGGCCGTGCACAGACAATGAACCCCAAAGACACACAATGCACTTTTTTTAGGGAAATCGTGTGCTGTGGGAAAAGGCTACTCTTCCTCTGGAATGTCAATTTTCTCTTCAGCAAATAGATTCTCCAAGAAGTGGAGGGAATTTCGAATGAGCACTTGTCACTCCAATGGAAATAGAAACTCAGACTTTAAGCTCTCATTGGCGTACACATGTCTGCATTTGGGTTTTCAGCTTTGAACAGCCGCTGTGGGCCCTGCAAATGGACACTGTGTTTTCTCCTGAAT
>NW_023330714.1:66412-122752 GCF_011100685.1 Canis lupus familiaris | reverse complement strand
CTCTGGTCACCCCTTGGCTTCACTAGGGTCTGGTGAATCTGGTCCTTAGCTGGTCCGCACCTGGATCTGGTGACTGGTCGCCACCTGGGCCTCACCTGGACTTGGTGAATCCTGTTGCCACCCTGCGCCTCACCTGGACCTGTGACTGTGGTCCCACCTGGACCTCACCTGGATCTGGTGGCTCTGGTTCCCATATGGGGCTCTCCTGGACCTGGTTCTGTGGTCTCCATCTGGCCTCACTTGGAACACAATTGACTCTGAACAATATTTGGGCCTCTCTTGTACCTGTTGACTCTGGTCCTTACTTGGGCATCACTGGGAGCTGGATACTCTGTTATATACCTGGGCCTCACATGGACCGGTGACTGTGGTCCCACCTGAGCCTCACCTGGACGAGTTGACTGGTTCCCACAGGGAGCTCACCTGGACCTGGTGACTCAGGCCTCCATATGGGCATCATGGGACTGGTTTCTCACTTCCACATCGGGGCCTCACATGGACCAGTGATTTCGTCCCACTCTGGGCCTCACCCTGAGTGGTGAATCTGGTCCCCATCTAGGCCTCACCAGTACTGGTGACTTTGTCCCCACTGGACCTGATTGCTGTGGACTTTCTTGGCCTCACTGGAACTGGGACTCTGAACCTATCTGGAGTCACCCAGATCTGGTGACTCTGGCCTCACCTGGGCATCATTGGTACCTGGTGACTCTGTTCCTCACCTTGAGCCTCACCTGGACATGATGTCTCTGGAACCTCTCTGGGCCTCTCCCTGACCTGGTGACTCTAGTCCCTAACTGGGCATCATCGGGACATGGTTCCACTGCATTGCCTGCAGGTTGGCCTCACCTGGATGTGGTAACTCTCGTCCTTACCTGGGTATCATCGGGACATGGTTCCTCTGCATGGCCTGCAGGTTGGCCTCACCTGGACCTGGGGTGCCTTGCCACCTGGCTCACCAATACCTGGTGACTCAGGTCCCCACGTGGGCCTCATTTGGACCTGGTGAATCTGGTCCTTACCTGGTCGTCACCCGGAACTGGTATGTCTGGTCACCACCTGGGAATAACCTGGGCCTGGTGAATCTGGTCCCAATCTGGGCCTCACCCTGTCCTGGTGACTTTGTTCCCCCCTGGACCTGATTGCTGTGGACTCCGTCTTGGCCTCACCTGGAAATGGTGACTCTGATCCTAACTGGGCCTCCCCCATCTGGTGACTCTGGTCCTCACCTGTGGACCATTATGATCTGGATACTCTGTTCCACACCTGAGCCTCACCTGGACATGATTACTCTGGATCCCCTCTGGACCTCACCCTGACATGGTGACTCTGGTCCCCATGTGGATGTCACCTAGACCAGGTATATCTGGTACCCTCTAGGCCTCAACTAGACTGGTGACTGTGGTCGTCAACTGGGCCTCACCGGGACCTAGTGGATATGCTCCCCTCTTGCGCCTCATCTGAACCTGGTGACTCTGGTTCCACCTGGGCACTGGGACCTGGATACTCTCTTATATACCTGGGCCTCACCTGGACCTGATGACTGTGGTCACACCTGGGCCTCACCTGGACCTGGTGAATCTGGTCCCCATCTGGGCCTCACCCAGTCCTTTGACTTTGTTCCCCACCTGGACTTGATTGCTGTGGTCCCATTCTTGGCCTCATGGAACTGGTGACTCTGATCCTATATGCGCGACTCCCAGATCTGGTGACTCTGGTCCTCACCTGGGAGTTATTGGTACCTGGAGACTCTGTTCCACACCTGAGCCTCATCTGGAACTGATGACTCTGGAACCTTTCTGGGTCTCACCCTGACCTGGTGACTCTGGTCCCCATCTGGATGTCACCTGGACCAGGTGTGATACTATTACTCCTCTAGGCCTCAACCCGATCTGGTGACTCTGGTCCTCAACTGGGCCTCAACTGGACCTAGGAATATGCTCCATCTGGGCCTGATTTGGACCTGGTAACTCTGGTCACTACCTCGGCATCATCGGGTCATGGTTCCACTGCATGGCCTACAGGTTGCACTCACCTGGACCTGCTTACTGTGTTCCACACCTGGGACTCAAGTAGACCTGTTGACCATGGTCCCCAAGCCTGCCTCACATGGACCTGTTGCCTCTGATCCCCACCGGGGCCTCACGTGAACCTGGTAACTCTGGTTCACTCGGCCTCATCTGGACCTAGTGACTCTGGTCCCCACCTGGACTTCACCTGGATCTGGTGACTCTGGTCCCCACCTGGACTTCAACTGGATCTGATGACACTGGTCCCCACCTGGACCTCACCTGGACCTGGTGACTCTGGTCCTCAGTTTGGCCTCACCTGGACCTGTTGACTCTTGTCCCCACTTTGACCTAACTCAGAACTGTGAATCTTGCCCCACCTAGGCCGCACCCAGACCTGGTGACTCTTGTCCCAGCTATGCCTCAATTCGACCTGTGAATCTGGTCCTCACGTGGGTCTCACATGGACCTGGCACTCAGCTGGATAGAGTGGCTCTGGTTCCCACAGGGGCTCACCTGACTGCTGAATGTGGTCTTATTCTATGCCTCACCAAGACCTGGTGATTCTGTTCCCCATCTAGGCCTGCATGGCCCTAGTAACTCTGTTCCTCACCCAGGCATCATTGGGACCTGGATACTCTATTCCACACCTGGGCCTCACTCTGACCAGGGACCTCTGGTCCCATTCTGGGCCTCAATCTAAACTGGTTACTCTGGTTACCCATCTGGGCCTCACCCTTACCTGGTGACTCTGGTCACCCCTTTGACTTCCCTTGGGCCTGGTGAATCTGGACCTTAGCTGGTCCGCACCTGGATGTCGTGACTGGTCGCCACCTGGCCTCCCCTGGACTTGGTGAATCCTGTTGCCAGTTTCGCTCACCTGGACCTTGTGACTGTGTTCCCATCTGGTCCTCACCTGGATCTGGTGGCTCTGGTTCCCATATGGGCTCTCCTGGACCTGGTTCCTGTGGTCTCCATCTGGCCTCACCTGGAACACAATGACTCTGATACATATTTGGGCCTCTCATGGACTGTGACTCTGGTCCTTACCTAGGCATCATTGGGACCTGGATACTCTCTTATATACCTGGGCCTCATGGACCTGGTGACTGTGATCCCACCTGGGCCTACCTGGACGAGGTGACTGGTTCCCACAGGGACCTCAACTGGACCTGGTGACTCAGGTCCTCATATGGACATCATGGGACCTGGTTTCTCAATTCCACATTGGGGCCTCACCTGGACCTAGTTATTCTCGTCCCTCTGGGCCTCACCCTGACGTGCTGACTTAATCCCCCCGGATATCACCAGTACCGGGTGACTCTGGTCCCCCTCCGGACTCACCCGGAGCTGGGGTCACTGTCCTCAACTCGGCCTCAACAGGACCTGGTGAATCTACTCCTCACTTAGGCTCGTCTGGACCTTGTGACTCTTTTCCCACCTGGCAACAATGGGACCTGGTTTGTCAGTTCCACATCGGGCCTCACCTGGACTAGTGATACTCGTCCCCCTCTAGGCCTCACCTGACATGGTGACTCTGGTCTCCAGCGGATATCACCAGAACCGGGTGACTCTGGTCCCCCTCTGGGACTCACCTGTAGATGGGGACACTGCTCCTCAACTGGGCCTCAACAGAACCTGGTGAATCTACTCCTCACTTAGGCCTCGTCTGGACCTTGTGACTCTTTTCCGACCTGGCATCAATGGGACATGGTTACTCTGTTCCCCACCTGGGCCTCACCTGGACATGATAATTTGCTCCGCACTTTGGCCTCAACTCGTCCTGATGACTCTGGTCCCCCACCTAGTCCTCAATCTGGACTTGTTGACTGTGGTCCCCACCTGGGTCTCCCTGACCTGGTGACTCTCGTTCCCACATGAACCACACCAGGACCTGGTGACTGTGGTGTTCTTGTAGACTCACATTTACCTGGTGACTCTGGTCCCCATTAGGGCCTCACCTGCAACTCGTAACTCGGGTCCATACCTGGGCATTATCGGGACTCCGTTCCTCTGCATGGCCGGAAGGTTGGCCTCCCCTGGACCTGTGAGTGGGGTTGACATCTGGGCCTCACCCATACCGGTGACACAGGTCCCCACGTGGGCCTCACTTGGACCTGGTGAATCTGGACCTTACCTGGTCCTCACCCGGAAATGGTAACTCTGGTCACCACCTGGGAATCACCTGGACTGGTGAATCTGGTCCCCATCTGGGCCTCACCCATTCCTGGTGACTTTGTTCCCCACCGGGACCTGATTGCTGTGGACAATTCTTGGCCTCACCTGGTACTGGTGAGTCTGATGCTATGTGGGCCTCACCCAGATCTGGTGACTCTGGTCTTCACCTGTGGACCATTATGACCTGGATACTCTGTCCACACCTGACCCTCACCTGGACATGATGACTCTGGATCCCCTCTGGGCCTCACCCTGACATTTTGACTCTGGTCCCCATCTGGATGTCACCTAAACCAGGTGAATCTGGTACCCCTGTAGGCCTCAACTAGACCTGGGCATTTTGGTCCTCAAATGGGCCTCACGGGACCTAGTGAATATGCTCCCCACCTGCGCCTCATCTGGACCTGGTGACTCGGTTCTACCTGGGCATCATCAGGACACGGTTACTCTATTCCCCACTGGGACTGACCTGATCTGGTAACTCTGGTCCTGACCTTGGCCTCTTCTGTCCCAGGGACTCTGGCTCCACCTGGTCTCGCCTCTAGCTGGTGACTCTGATCCTAAGCATGGCCTCACCAGACCTGGTGACTGTCTTTCCCAATGGAACCTCACCTGGACCTCATGTCTCTGGTCCCTCCTGACCCTCACCAGGACCTGGTGTCTCTGGTACCACCAGGTAGCATCAGGATATGGTTACACTGTTCAGTAACAGTGACCCAGGCGGACCTATTAACTCTGGTCTTCACCTGGGCCACACCTGGACGGGTTGTCACTGGTTCCCACCAGGGTCTCACCTGGACATGTGTGTCGGATCCCCACCTGGTCCTCACCTGTAACTGTTGATTCTCGTTCCCACATGGACATCATGGGACCTGGTGGCTGCAGTGTTTCTAGCTTCTCATGTACCTCGTGACTCTGGTCCCCACCAGGGCCTCACCGGGACCTGGTGAGTGTGGTTGCCACCTGCACCTCACCTTGACCTGGTGATTCTGGTCTGCACCTGAGACTACCCTGGATCTGGTGACTCTGGTCCCATCTGGGCTTCACCTGTTTTGGGGACTCCGGTCCCCATCTGGTCTCACATGGCCCTTTTGACCATGGTCCTCAACTGGGCAAAATTGGACACGGTGACTGTGTCCAAACTGGACCACATCTCGACCAGGTCACTTGGTCCCCCTCTGGGTGTCACCGTGCCCTAGAGACTGTGAACCCCACTTTGGCTGACTTGACCTGCTGACCCTGGTTGCCACCTACGCCAGACCTCGAACTGTTGACTCTGGTTCTTTCAAGGGCCTCCCCTGTACCTGGTGATCCTTGTCCCCACCTGCTCCTCAACTGGACGTGGTGACACTTGTCCCAACCGGGGACTCACCTGGACTGCTACTGTGTTCCACACCTGGGCCTCAAGTAGACATGTTGACCATGGTCCCCAAACCGGCCTCACATGGACCTGTTGCCTCTAATCCCCACCGGGACCTCACGTGAACTTGTAACTTGGTCCTCAACTGGGCGTCATCTGGACCTAGTGACTCTGGTCCCACCTGGGCTTTACCTGGATCTGGTGACTCTGGTCCCACTGGACTTCACCTGGATCTGGTTACTCTGGTCTCCAACTGTACCTCTGTTGGACCTGGTGACTCTCTTTCAAACATGGACCTCACCTGGATGGTGACTCTGGTCCTCAGTTGGCCTCACCTGGACTGGCGTCTCTCGTCCCCACTTTGACCTATCAGAACTGCTGAATCTTTCCCCAATTAGGCCGCACCCATACCTGGTGACTCTTGTCCCAGGTATGCCTCAATTCGACTGATGAATTGGTCCTCACGTGGGCCTCACATGGACCTGCTACTCAGCTGGATAGAGTGGCTCTGGTTCCCACATTGGGTTCACCTGATACTGGTGACTGTGGTTTTATTCTATGCCTCACCAGGACCTAGTGATTTGTACCCCATATGGGCCTGCATGGTCCTAGTCACTCTGGTCCTCACCCAGCATCACTGGGACCTGGATACTCTATTCCACATCTGGGACTCACTCTGACCAGGGACCTCTGGTCCATTTGGGCCTCAAACTAAACTGGTTACTCTGGTTCCCCCTCTGGGACTCACCCTTACCTGGTGACTCTGGTCACCCCTTGGGCTTCACTTGGCCTGGTGAATCTGGTCCTTAGCTGGTCCGCACCTGGATGTGGTGACTGTTCGCCACTGGTCCTCACCTGGACTTGGTGAATCCTGTTGCCACCTGCGCCTCACCAGGACCTTGTGACTGTGGTCCCACGGACCTCACCTGGATCTGGTGGTCTGGTTCCCATATGGGGGTCTCCTGGACTGGTTCCTGTGGTCTCCATCTGCCTCAGCTGAAACACAATGACTCTGATCCATATTTGAACCTCTACTGGACCTGTTGACTCTGGTCCTTACCTGGGCATCTTTGGGAGCTGGATACTCTTATATAACTGGGCCTCACCGGGACCTGGTGACTGTGGTCCCACCTGGCCCTCACTGGGACGAGGTGACTCGTTCCCACAGGTACCTCACCTGGACCTGGTGACTCAAGTCCTCATATGGGCATCATGGGACCTGGTTTCTCAGTTCCACATCGGGGCCTCACCTGGACTAGTGATTCTCGTCCCCCTCTGGACCTCACCCTGACGTGGTGACTCGGTCCCCACCTGGATACACCAGAACCGTGTGAGTCTGTTCCCCTCTGGGACTCACCCAGAGCTTGGGATATTGGTCTTCAACTGGGCCTCAACAGGACCTGGTGAATCTACTCCTCACTTAGGCCTCGTCTAGACCTTGTGACTCTTTTCCCACCTGGCATCAATGGGACATGGTTACTCTGTTCCCCACCTGGGCCTCACCTCCACATGATAACTTTGCTCCACACTTTGGCCTCAACTGGTCCTGATGACTTTGTTCCCCACACCTATGCCTCAGTCGGACCTGGTGACTGTGGTGCCCACCGGTCTCACCTGTACCTCGTGATTCTCGTTCCCACAAAAACCTCACCTGGACCTGGTGACTGTGGTGTTCTTGTAGACTCACATTTACCTGGTGACACTGGTCCTCACTAGTGCCTCACCTGGATCTGGTGACTCTGGCCTGCCGGTTGGCCTCACCTGACCTGGTGAGTGGGGTTGCTTCCTGGGCCTCACACATAGCTGGGTGACTCAATTCCCTCGGGCCTCTTGGACCTGGTGAATCTGGTCCTTACCTGGTCTGTCCCAGACCGGGGACTCTGGTCACCACCTGGGCCTCACCTGGACCTGGTGACTCAGGTCCTCATATGGGCATCATGGTAACTGGTTCTCAGTTTCACATCGGGGCCTCACCTGGACCTAGTGATTCTCGTCCCCCTCGGGCCTCACACTGACGTGGTGACTCTGCTCCCCACCTGGATATCACCAGAACTGGGTGACTCTGGTCCCCCTCTGGGATCACCCGTAGCTGGGGACACTGCTCCTCAACTGGGCCTCAACAGGACCTGGTGAATCTACTCCTCAGTTAGGCCTCGTCTGGACCTGTGACTCTTTTCCCACCTGGCATCAATGGGACATGGTTACTCTTTTCCCCACCTGGGCCTCACCTGGTCATGATAACTTTGCTCCACACTTTGGCATCAACTTGTCCTGATGACTCTGGTCCCCCACCTAGCCTCAATCTGGATCTGGTGACTGTGGTCCTCACCTGGGTCTCCCCTGGACCTGGTGACTCTCGTTCCCACATGAACCACACCAGGACCTGGTGACTGTGGTGTTCTTGTAGACTCACATTTACCTGGTGACTCTGGTCCCCACTAGGGCCTCACTGGATCTGGTGACTCTGGCCTGTAGGTTGTCCTCACCTGGACCTGGTGAGTGGGGTTGCCACCTGGGCCTCACCCTTACCTGGTGACTCAGGTCCCCACTTGGGCCTCTTGGACCTGGTGAATCTGGTAATTCTGGTCTCCACCTGGGAATCCCCTGGACCTGGAGAATCTGGTCGCCATCTGTGCCTCACACAGTCCTGGTGACTTTGCTCCCCACCTGGACCTGATTGCTGTGGACTCCTTTGGGCCTCACCTGGAACTGGTGAGTCTGATCCTAACTGGGCCTCACCCAGATCTGGTGACTCTGCTCCTCACCTGTGGACCACTATGACCTGGATACACTGTTCCACACCTGAGCCTCACCTGGACATGATGACTCTGGATCCTCTGTGCCTCACTCTGACATGGTGACTCTGGTCCCCATCTGGATGTCACCTAGACCAGGTGAATCTGGGACCCCTGTCGACCTCAACCAGACCTGGTGACTCTGGTCCTCAACTCGGCCTCACCTGGACCTAGTGAATATGCTCCCACCTGCGCCTCATCTGGACGTGGTGACTCGGGTTCTACCTGGGCATCATCGGGGCATGGTTACTCTATTCCCCAATGGGACTGACCTGTTCCTAGTAACTCTGGTCCTGTCTTTGACCTCTTCTGTACCAGGTCACTCTGGCTCCACCTGGGCCTCACCTGTAACTGGTAACTCTGATCCTAAGCATGGCCTCACCTGACCTGGTGACTGTGGTTCCCATCGGGATCTTACCTGGACATCATGTCTCTGGTCCCACATGGGCCTCACCAGGACCTGGTGTCTCCGGTACGCACCTGGGTAGCATCAGGATATGGTTACACTCTTCACTAACAGTGACCCAGCCGGACCTTTAACTCTGGTCTTCACCTGGGCCACACCTGGACATGGTGACACTGGATCCCACCTGGGTCTCAACTTGACATGGTGAGTCGGATCCCCACCTGGTCCTCACGTGTAACTGCTGATTCTCCGGCCCACATGGACATCATGTGGACCTGGTGGCTGCAGTGTTTCTAGCTTCTCATGTACCTTGTGACTCTGGTCCCCGCCAGGGCCTCACTGGGTCCTGGGGAATGTGGTTGCCACCTGCACCTCACTTGGACCTGGTGATTATGGTCTGCACCTGAGACTCCCCTGATCTACTGACTGTGGTCCCCACCTGGGCTTCACCTGGATATTTGGACTCCGGTCCCCATCTGGGCCTCACCTGGCCCTGTTGACCATGGTCCTCAACTGGGCAAAATTGGGACCCGGTGACTGTGTTCCAAAACTGGACGTCACCTGGACCAGGTGACTCTGGTCCCCCTCACCGTGCCTAGTGACTGTGAACCCAACTTTGGCCTGACTTGGACCTGCTGACCTGGTTGCCACCTGCGTCTAACCTCCAACTGTTGACTCTGGTCCTTTCAAGGTCCTCCCTGTACCTGGTGATCCTGGTCCCGACCTGGGCCTCAACTGGACGTGGTGACTTGTCACCACCGGGGACTCACCTGGACCTGCTTACTGTGTTCCACACCTGGGCCTCAAGTAGACCTGTTGACCATGGTCCCCAAGCCGGCCTCACATGGACCTGTTGCCTCTGATCCCCACCGGGGCCTCACATGTACCTGGTAACTCCTGTCCTCACCTGGGCCTCATCTGGTCCTAGAGACTCTGGTCTCCACCTGGGCTTCACCTGGATCTGCTGACTCAGGTCCCCACCTGGACTTACCTGGATCCGTGGACTCTGGTCCCCACCTGGACCTCTCCTGGACCTGGTGACTCTCTTTACAACATGGACCTCACCTGGATCTGGTGACTCTGGTCCTCAGTTTGGCCTCACCTGGAGCTGGTGTCTCTCGTCCCCACTTGAACCTAACTCAGAACTGCTGAATCTTGCCCCAACCTAGGCCGCATCCAGACCTGGTGACTCTTGTCCCCACCTATGCCTCAATTCGACTGATGAATCTGGTCCTCACGTGGGCCTCACATGGACCTGGCACTCAGCTGGACCTGGGACTCAGCTGGATAGAGTGGCTCTGGTTCCCAAAAGGGGTCACTGATACTGCTGACTGTGGTCTTCTATGCCTCATCAGGACCTAATGAATCTGTTCCCCATCTGGGCCTGCATGGCCCTAGTGACTCTGGTCCTCACCCAGGCATCATTGGGACCTGGATACTCTATTCCACACTTGGGCCTCACTTTGACCAGGGACCTCTGGTCCCATTCTGGGCCTCAAACTAAACTGGTTACTCTGGTTCCCCTCTGGGCCTCACCCTTACCTGGTGACTCTGGTCACCCCATGGGCTTCATTTGGGCCTGGTGAATCTGGTCCTTAGGTGGTCCGCACCTGGATCTGATGACTGGTCGCAACCTGGGCCTCTCCTGACTTGGTGAATCCTGTTGCCACCTGGGCCTCACTTGGACCTTGTGACTGTGGTCCCACCTGGACCTCACCTGGATCTGGTGGCTCTGGTTCCCATATGGGGCTCTCCTGGACCTGGTTCCTGTTATCTCCATCTGGCGTCACCTGGAACTCAATGACTCTGATACATATTTGTGCCTCTCCTGCACCTGTTGACTCTGGTCCTTACCTGGACATCATTGGGACCTGGATACTCTCTTATATACCTGGGCCTCACCTGGACCTGGTGACTGGTCCCACCTTGGCCTCACCTGGACGAGGTGACTGGTTCCCACAGGGACCTCACCTGGACCTGGTGACTCAGGTCCTCATATGGGCATCATGGGACCTGGTTTCTCAGTTCCACATAGGGGCCTCACCTGGACCTAGTGATTCTCGTCCCACTCTGGGCCTCACCCTGACGTGGTGAGTCTGTCCCCACCTGGATATCACCAGAACTGGGTGACTCTGGTCCCCTCTGGGACTCACCCGTAGCTGGGGACACTGCTCCTCAACTGGGCCTCAACAGGACCTGGTGAATCTACTCCTCAGTTAGGCCTCGTCTGGACCTGTGACTCTTTTCCCACCTGGCATCAATGGGACATGGTTACTTTTCCCCACCTGGGCCTCACCTGGTCATGATAACTTTGCTCCACACTTTGGCATCAACTGTCCTGATGACTCTGGTCCCCCACCTAGGCCTCAATCTGGATCTGGTGACTGTGGTCCCCACCTGGGTCTCCCTGGACCTGGTGACTCTCGTTCCCACATGAACCACACAGGACCTGGGACTGTGGTGTTCTTGTAGACTCACATTTACCTGGTGACTCTGGTCCCCACTAGGGCCTCACCTGGATCTGGAGACTCTGCATGCAGGTTGGCCTCACCTGGAACTGTTGAGTGGGGTGTCCACCTGGGCCTCACCCATATGGTGACTCAGGTCCCCACGTGGGCTCTTGGACCTGGTGAATCTGGTCCTTACCTGGTCCTGTCCCGAGATGGGACTCTGGTCACCACCTGGGACTCACCTGGACCTGGGGAATCTGGTCCCCATCTGGGTCTCACCAGTCCTGGTCATTTATTCCACCTGGTCTGATTGCTGTGGACTCTTTCTTGGCCTCACCTGGAAACTGGTGACTCTGATCCTATCTACGCATCACCCAGACCTGGTGACTCTGGTCCTCACCTGGGCATCGTTGGTACCTGGTGACTCTGTTCCACACCTGAGCCTCACCTGGACATGATGACTCTGGAACCTCTGGGCTCACCTGACCTGGTGACTCTGGTCCCATCTGGATGTCACTGGACCAGGTGATTCTGTACCCCTCTAGGCCTAACCAGATCTGGGGACTCTGGTCCTCAACTGGGCCTCACCTGGACCTAGTGAATATGCTCCATCTGGGCCTCATTTGGACCTGGTGACTCTGGTACTACTTGGGCATCATCGGGACATGTTTCCACTGCATGGCCTGAAGGTTGGCCTCACCTGGATCTGATAACTCTGGTCCCAACCAGGGCATCATTGTGACATGGTTCCTCTGCATGGCCTGCAGGTTGGCCTCACCTGGACCTGGGAGTGGGGTTGCCACCTGGGCCTCACCCATACCTGGTGACACAGGTCCCCATGTGGGCCTCACTTGGACCTGTGAATCTGTCCTTACCTGGTCCTCCCGGAACTGGTAAGTCTGGTCACCACCTGGAAGTCACCTGGACCTGGTGAATCTGGTCCCCATCTGGGCCTCACCCATTCCTGGTGAATTTGTTGCCCACCTGGACCTGATTGCTGTGGATTCTTGGCCTCACCTGGAACTTGTGACTCTGATCCTAACTGGGCCTCACCCAGATCTGGTGACTCTGGTCCTCACCTGAGGACCATTATGATCTGGATACTCGGTTCCACACCTGAGCCTCACCTGGACATGATGACTCTTATCCCCTCTGGGCCTCCCTGACATGGTGAATCTTGTCCGCATCTGGATGTCACCTAGACCAGGTGAATCTGGTACCCCTCTAGGCCTCAACTAGACCTGGCGACACTGGTCCTCAACTGGGCCTCAGCGGGACCTAGTAATCATGCCCCACCTGTGCTCATCTGGAGTGGTGACTCTGGTTCTACTGGGCATCATCGGGACATGGTTACTCTATTCCCCACTGGGACTGACCTGATCCTGGTAACTCTGGTCCTGACTTTGGCCTATTTTGTACCAGGTCACTCTGGCTCGACCTGGGTCTCACCTGTAACTGGTGACTCTGATCCTAAGCATGGCCTCACCTGACCTGGTGACTGTGGTTCCCATTATGATATCACCTGGACCTCATGTCTCTGGTCCGACTGGGCCTCACCAGGACCTGGTGTCTGTGGTACCAACCTGGTAGCATCAGGATATGGTTACACTCTTCACTAACAGTGACCCAGCCGGAACTATTAACTCTGCTCTTCACCTGGGCCACACCTGGACATGGTGATTCTGGTCTGTACCTGAGACTTTCCTGGATTTGGTGACTGTGGTCCCCACCTGGGCTTCACCTTGACTTGGGGACTCCGGTCCCCATCTGAGCCTCACCTGGCCCTGTTGACCATGGTCCTCAACTGGGCAAAATTGGTACCCGGTGACTGTGCTCCACAACTGGACCTCACCTGGACCAGGTGACTCTGGTCCCCCTCTGGGTGTCACCGTGCCCTAGTGACTGTGAACCCCACTTTGGCCTGGGACCTGCTGACCCTGGTTGCCACCTGCGTCGGGCCTCGAACTGTTGACTCTGGTTCTTGCAAGGTCCTCCCCTGGACCTGGTGATCCTGGTCCCCACCTGGGCCTCACCTGGACGTGGTGACTCTTGTCACCACCAGGGACTCACCTGGACCTGCTTACAGTGTTCCACACCTGGGCCTCAAGTAGATGTGTTGACCATGGTCCCCAAGCCGGCCTCACATGGACCTGTTGCCTCTGATCATCACCGGTGCCTCACGTGTACCTGGTAACTCTGGTCCTCACCTGGGCCTCATCTGGACCTAGTGACTCTGGTCCCCACTGGGCTTCACCTGGATCTGGTGACTCTGGTCCTCACCTGTGGACCTATGACCTGGATACTCTGTTCCACACCTGAGCCTCAACTGGACATGATAACTTTGTTCCACAGTTGGGCCTCAACTGGTCCTGATGACACTGTTACCCTCTTAGGCCTCAATCCAGACCTGGTGACTGTCCCAACCTGGGTCTCACCTGGAACTGGTGCTCTCGTTCCCACATGAACCCACATGGAGCTGGTGACTGTAGTGTTCTTGTAGACTCACTTTTACCTGCTGTCTCCGGTGCCGACTAGGGCCTCACGTGGATCTGGTGACTTTGGCATGCAGGTTGGCCTCACCTGGACATTGTGAGTGGGGTTGCCCCTGGGCCTCACCCATACCTGGTGAGTCAGGTCCCCGCGTGGGCCTCTTGGACCTGGTAAATCTGGTCCTTACCTGGTCGTCTCCCAGCCCCGGGGTCTCTGGTCACCACCTGGGCCTACCTGGACCTGGTGAATCTGATCCCCATCTGGGCCTCACCCAGGCCTGTTGACTTTGTTCCACTCCTGTATCTGATTGCTGTGGACTCTTTCTTGGCCTCACCTGGAACAGGTGACTCTGATCCTATCTGCCCGTCACCCAGACCTGGTGACTCTGGTCCTCACCTGGGCATCTTTGGTACCTGGTGACTCTGTTCCACACCTGAGCCTCACCTGGACATGATGACTCTGGAACCTCTCTGGGCCTCATCCTGACCTGGTTACTCTGGTCCCCATCTGGATGTCACCTGGACCAGGTGATTCTGGTACCCCTCTAGGCCTCAACCAGGTCTGGTGACTCTGGTCCTCCACTGGACCACACCTGGACCTGCTAGTGAATATGCTCCATCTGGGCCTCATTGGACCTGGTGATTCTGGTCCCTACCTGGGCATCATCGGGACATGGTTCCACTGCATCGCCTGCAGGTTGGCCTCACCTGGACCTGGTAACCCTGGTCCCTACCTGGACATCATCAAGGCATGGTTCCACTGCATGGCCTGCAGATTGGCCTCACGTGGACCTGGTGAGTGGTTGTCACCTGGGCCTCACTCATGCCTGGTGACACAGGTCCCCACGTGGGCCTCACTTGGACTTGGTGAATCTGGTCTTACCTGGTCCTCACCCGGAACTCGTAACTCTGGTCACCACCGGGGACTCACCTGGACCTGCTTACTGTGTTCCACACCTGGGCCTCAAGTAGACCTGTTGACCATGGTCCCAAGCTGGCCTCACATGGACCTGTTGTCTCTGATCCCCACCTGGGCCTCACGTGTACCTGGTAACTCTGGTCCTCACCTGGCCTCATCTTGACCTAGTGACTCTGGTCCCCACCTTGCTTCACCTGGATTGGTGACTCTGGTCCCCACCGGGACTTCACCTGGATCTGGGACTCTGGTCCCCACCTGGACCTCTCCTGGACCTGGTGACTCGTTTCCAACATGGACCTCAGCTGGATCTGGTGACTCTGGTCCTCAGTTTGGCCTCACCTGGACCTGGTGTCTCTCGTCCCCACTTTGACCTAACTCAGAACTGCTGAATCTTGCCCCACCTAGGCCGCACAAAGACCTGGTGACTCTTGTCCCCAGCTATGCCTCAATTCGACCTGATGAATCTGGCCCTCACGTGGGCCTCACATGGACCTGGGACTCAGCTGGATAGAGTGGCTCTGGTTCCCACAAGGGGTTCACCTGATACTGGTGACTGTGGTCTTATCCTATGCCTCACCAGGACTAGTGATTTGTTCGCCATCTGGGCCTGCATGGCCCTAGTGACTCTGGGCTCACCCAGGCATCATTGGGACCTGGATACTCTATTCCCACCTCGGCCTCATTTTGACGAGGGACCTCTGGTCCCATTCTGGGCCTCAAACTAAACTGGTTACTCTGGTTCCCCCTCTGGGCCTCACCCTTACGTGGTGACTCTGGTCACCCATTGGTCTTCACATGGACCTGGTGAATCTGGTCCTTCGCTGGTCCGCACCTGGATGTGGTGACTGGTCGCCACATGGGTCTCACCTGGACTTGGTGAATCCTGTTGCCACCTGTGCCTCACCTGGACCTTGTGACTGTGGTCCAACCTGGACCTCACCTGGATGGTGGCTCTGGTTCCCATATGGGGCTCTCCTGGACCTGGTTCCTGTGGTCTCCATCTGGCCTCACCTGGAACACAATGACTCTGATCCATATTTGGGCCTCTCCTAACTGTTGACTCTGGTCCTTACCTGGGCATCATTGGGACCTGGATACTCTTATATACCTGGGACTCACCTGGCCCTGGTGACTATGGTCCCACCTGGGCCTCACCTTGACGAGGTGACTGGTTCCCACAGGGACATCACCTGGACCTGGTGACTCAGGTCCTCATTTGGGCATTATGGGACCTTTTTTCTCAGTTGCACAACGGGGCCTCATCTGAAACTAGTGATTCTCGTCCCCCTCTGGGCCTCACCCTGACGTGGTGAGTCTTGTCCCCACCTGGATATCACCAGAACCGGGTGACTCTGGTCCCCCTCTGGGACTCACTCAGAGCTGGGGACACTGGTGCTCAACTGGACGTCAACACGACATGGTGAATCTAGTCCTCATTTAGGCCTCTTCTGTACCTTCTGACTCTTTTCACTTGGCATCAATGGGACATGGTTACTCTGTTCCCCACATGGACATCACCTGGACATGAAACTTTGCTCCACACTTTGGCCTCAAATGATCCTGATGACTCTGGTCCCCCCACCTAGGCCTCAATCTGGACCTGGTGACTATGGTCCCCACCTGGGTCTCACCTGGACCTGGTGACTCTCGTTCCCACATGAACCACACCTGGACCTGGTGACTGTGGTTTTCTTGTACACTCACATTTACCTGGTGACTCCAGTCCCCACTAGGGACTCACCTGGATCTGGTGACTCTGGCCTGCAGGTTGGCCTCACCTGGACTGGAGAGGGGGGTTGCCACCTGGGCCTCACCCATACCTGGTGACTCAGTTCCACACGTGGGCCTCGTGGACCTGGTGAATCTGGTCCTTACCTGGTCCTCTCCCAGACCCGGGGACTCTGGTCACCACCTCGCCTCTGGACCTGGTGAATCTGGTCCCCATCTGGGCCTCACCCAGTCCTGGTGACTTTGTTCCCCACCTGGACCTGATTACTGTGGACTCCTTCTTGGCCTCACCTGGAACTGGTGACTCTGATCCTGTCTGCGCGTCACCCAGACCTGGTGACTCTGGTCCTCACCTGTGGACAATTATGACCTGGATTCTCTGTTCCACATGTGTGCCTTACGTGGACATGATAACTCTGGATCCCTTCTGGGCCTCAGCCTGACATGGTGACTGGTCCCCATCTGGATGTCACCTAGACCAGGTGAATCTGGTACCCCTCTAGGCCTCTACTTGACCTGGTGACTCTGGTCCTCACTGGGCCTCACCGGGACCTAGTGAGCATTCTCCCAACCTGCGCCTCTTCTGGACCTGGTGACTCTGGTTCTACCTGGCATCATCGGGACATAGTTACTCTATTCCCCACTGGACTGACCTGATCCTGGTAACTCTGATCCTGACTTTGGCCTCTTCTGTACCAGGTGACTGTCGTCCACATGGGCCTCACCTGTAACTGGTGACTCTGATCCTAAGAATGGCCTCACCTGACCTGGTGACTTTGGTTCCCATCGGGACCTCACCTGGACCTCATATCTCTGGTCCCACCTGGGCCTCACCAGGACCTGGCCCAGAGTCATCATGTCCAGGTGAGGCTAACATGGTGACTCTGGTCCCCATCAGGATGTCACCTAACCAGGTGAATCTGGTACCCCTCTAGGCCTCAAGTAGACCTGGTGACTCTGGTCCGCAACTGGGCCTCACAGGGACCTAGTGAATATGCTCCCACCTGCGCCGATTCTGGACCTGGTGACTCTGGTCCCTACCTTGGCATCAGTGGGACAGGGTTCTTCTTCATGGCCTGCAGGTTGGCCTCACCTGGACCTGGTGATTTGGGTGCCTCCTGTGCGATTGCTGTGGGACTCCTTCTTGGCCTCACCTGGAACTGGTGACTCTGATCCTAACTGGGCCTCACCGAGATCTGGTGACTCTGGTCCTCACCTGTGGACCTTTATGACCTGGATACTCTGTTCCACAACTGAGCCTCACCTGGACATGATGACTCTGGAAACTTTCTGTTCCTCACCCTGACATGGTGACTCTGGTCACCATCTGAATATCACCTAGACCAGGTGAATCTGGTACCCCTCTAGGCCTCAACTTGACCTGGTGACTCTGGTCCTCAACTGGGCCTCTCCGGGACCTAGTGAACATGCTCCCCACCTGCGCCTCATCTGGACCTGGTGACTCTGCTTCTACCTGGGCATCATCGGGACATGGTTACTCTATTCAACACTGGGACTGACCTGATCCTGGTAACTCTGGTCCTGACTTTGGCCTCTTCTGTACCAGGTGACTCTGGCTCCACCTGGGCCTCACCTGTAACTGGTGACTCTGATCCTAAGCATGGCCTCACCTGACCTGGTGACTGTCGTTCCCATCGGGACCTCATCTGGACCTCATGTTTCTGGTCCCACTTGGGCCTCACCAAGACCTGGTGTCTCTGCTACCCACCTGGGTAGCATCAGGATATGGTTACACTGTTCACTATCAGTGACCCAGCCGGACCTATTAACTCTGGTCTTCACCTGGGCCACACCTGGACATGGTGACACTGTTACCCACCTGGGTCTCACCTGGATATGGTGAGTCGGATCCCCACCTGGTCCTCACCTGTAACTAGTGATTCTCGTTCCCACATGGAGATCATGTGGAACTTTTGGCCGCAGTGTTTCTAGAATCTTTTTTTTTTTAATTTTTATTGATTTATGATAGTCACAGAGAGAGAGAGAGGCAGAGACACAGGCAGAGGGAGAAGCAGGCTCCATGCACCGGGAGGCCGACGTGGGATTCGATCCCGGGTCTCCAGGATCGCGCCCTGGGCCAAAGGCAGGCACAAACCGCTGCGCCACCCAGGGATCCTATCTGTTTCTAGCTCATCATGTACCTCGTGACTCTGGTCCCCACCAGTGCCTCACCGGGACCTGGTGAGTGTGGTTGCCACCTGCACCACACCTGGACCTGGTGATTCTGGTCTGCACCTGAGACTACCCTGGATCTGGTGACTGTGGTCCCCACCTGGGCTTCACATGGACTTGGTGAATCCTGTTGCCACCTGTGCCTCACCGGGACCTTGTGACTCTTTTCCCACCTGGCATCAATGGGACATGGTTAATCTGTTCCCCCCTTGGGCCTCTCTGGACATGATAACTTTGCTCCATACTTTGGCCTCAACTGGTCCTTATGACTCTGGTCCCCCCACCTAGGACTCAATCTGGACCTGGTGACTGTGGTACCCACCTGGTTCTCACCTAGACGTGGTGTCTCTCGTTCCCACATGAACCACACCTGGACATGGTGACTGTGGTATTTTTGTAGCCGCACATTTACCTGGTGACTCCGGTCCCCACGAGGGCCTCACATGGATCTGGTGACTCTTGCCTGAAGGTTGTCCTCACCTGGACCTGTTGAGTGGGGTTGCCAACCCATAACTGGTGACTCAGTTCCCCACATGGGCCTCTTGGACCTGTTAATCTGGTCGTTACCTGGTCGTATCCCAGATCCGGGTACTCTGGTCCCCAACTGGGCCTCATCGGGACCTGTGAATCTGGTCCCCATCTGGGCCTCACCCAGTCCTGGTGACTTTGTTCCCCACCTGGACCTGATTCCTGTGGACTCTTTCTTGGCCTCACCGGGAACTGGTGACTCTGATCATATCTGCGCGTCACCCAGACATGGTGACCCTGGTCCTCACCTGGGCATCATTGGTACCTGGTGACTCTGTTCCACACCAGAGCCTCACCTGGACATGATGACTCTGGAACCCCTCTGGGCCTCACCCTGACCTGGTGATTCTGGTCCCCATCTGGATGTCACCTGGACCAAGTGATTCTGGTACCCCTCTAGGCCTCAACCAGATCTGGTGACTCTGGTTCTCAACTGGGCCTCACCTGGACCTAGTGAATATGCTCCATCTGGGCCAAATTTGCACCTGGTGACTCTGGTCACTACCTGGGCATCATCGGGACATGGTTCCACTGCATGACTTGCAGGTTGGCCTCACCTGGACCTGGTAACTCTGGTCCCTACCTGGGCATCATCGGGACATGGTTCCACACATGGCCTGCAGGTTGGCCTCACCTGGACCCGGTAACTCTAGTCCTTACCTGGGCATCATCGGGACATGGTTCCTCTGCATGGCCTGTAGGTTGGACTCACCTGGACCTGGTGAGTGGCGTTGCCACCTTGGCCTCACACATGCCTGGTGACACGGGTCCCCACGTGGGCCTCACTTGGACCTGGTGAATCTGGTCCTTACCTGGTCCTCACCCGAAACTCCTAACTCGGGTAACCACCTGGGAATCACCTGAACCAGGTTAATTTGGTCCCCATCTGGTCCACATCCAGTCCTGGTGAATTTATCACCCCACCTGGACCTGATTGCTGTGGACTCCTTCTTGGCCTCACCTGGAACTGGTGACTCTGATCCAAAGTGGGCCTCGCCCAGATCTGGTGACTCTGGTCCTCTCCTATGGACCATTATGACCTGGATACTCTGTTCCACACCTGAGCCTCACCTGGACATGATGACTCTGGATCCCCTCAGGGCCTCACCATGACATGATGACTCTGGTCCCCATCCCGATGTCACCTAGACCAGGTGAATCTGGTATCCCTCTAGGCCTCAACTTGACCTGGTGACCCTGGTCCTCAACTGGGGCTCACGGGGACCTAGTGAACATGCTCCCCACCTGCGCCTCATCTGGACTTGGTGACTCTGGTTTTACTTGGGCATCATCGGGACAAGATTACTCTATTCCCCACCGGGACTGACCTGATCCTGGTAACTCTGGTCCTGACTTTGGCCTCTTCTGTACCAGGTGACTCTGGCTCCACCTGGGCCTCACCTGTAACTGGTGACTCTGATCCTAAGCATGGCCTCACCTGACCTGGTGACTGTGGTTCCCATCTGGACCTCACCCGGACCTCATATCTCTGGTCCCACCTGGGCCTCACCAGGACCTGTGTCTCTGGTACCCACCTGGGTAGCATTAGGATATGGTTACACTGTTCACTAACAGTGACCGAGCCAGACCTATTAACTCTGGTCTTCACCTGGGCCACACCTGGACATGGTGACACTGGTTCCCACCTGGGTTTCACCTTGAAATGGTGAGTGGGATCCCCACCTGGTCCTCACCTGTAAGTGGTGATTCTCGTTCCCACATGGACATCATGTGGACCTGGTGGCTGCAGTGTTTCTAGCTTCTCATGTACCTCGTGACTCTGGTCCCCACCAGGGACTCACCGGGACCTGGTGAGTGTGGTTGCCACCTGCACCTCACCTGGACCTGGTGATTCTTGTCTGCACCTGAGACTAACCTGGATCTGGTGACTGGTCCCCACCTGGGCTTCACCTGGATTTGGGGACTCCGGTCCCCATCTGGGCCTCACCTGGCCCTGTTGTCCATGGTCCTCACCTGGGCAAAATTGGGACCCGGTGACTGTGTTCCACAACTGGACCTCACCTGGACCACATGACTCTGGTCCCCCTCTGGGTCTCAACCATCCCTAGTGACTGTCAACCCCACTTTGGCCTGACTTGGACCTCCTGACACTTGTTGCCACCTGCGCCTGACCTCGAACTGTTGACTCTCGTTCTTTCAAGGTCCTCTCCTGTACCTGGTGATCCTGGTCCCCACCAGGGCCTCACCTGGACGTGGTGACACTTGTCACCACGGAGGACTCACCTGGACCTGCTTACTATGTTTCAGTCCTGGGCCTCAAGTAGACCTGTTGACCATGGTCCCCAAGCCGGCCTCACATGGACCTGATGCCTCTGATACCCACCAAGGCCTCACGTGTACCTGGTAACTCTGCTCCTCACCTGGGCCTCAACTGGACCTAGTGACTCTGGTCCCCAACTGGGCTTCACCTGGATCTGGTGACACTGGTCCACACCTGGACCTCTCCTGGACCTGGTGACTCTCTTTCCAACATGGACCTCACTTGGATCTGGTGACTCTGGTCCTGTTTGGCCTCACCTGGACCTGGTGTCTCTCGTCCCCATTTTGACCTAACTCAGAACTGCTGAATCTTGCCCCACCTAGGCCGCACCCACAACTGGTGATTTTGTCCCCAGCTATGCCTCAATTCGACCTGATGAATCTGGTCCTCACGTGGGCCTCACATGGACCTGCGACTCAACTGGAGAGAGTGGCTCTGGTTCCCACAAGGGGCTCACCTGATACTGCTGACTGGGGTGTGTTTCTATGCCTCACCAGGACCTAGTGATTCTGTTCCCCATCTGGGCCTGCATGGCCCTAGTGACTCTGGTCCTCACCCAGGCATCACAGAGACCTGGATACTCTATACCCCACAAGAGCTTCACTTTGACCAGGGACCTCTGGTCCCATTCTGGGCCTCAAACTAAATGGTTACTCTGGTTCCTCTCTGGGCCTCACCCTTACCTGGTGACTCTGGTCACCCCTTGGTGTTCACTTGGGCCTGGTGATTCTGGTCCTTAGCTGGTCCGCACCTGGATGTCGTGACTGGTCGCCACCCGGGCTTCACCTGGACTTGGTGAATCCTGTTGCCACGTGCACCTCACCTGGACCTTGTGACTGTGTCCTCACGTGGACCTCACCTGGATCTGGTGGCTCTGGTTCCCATATGGGGCTCTCCTGGACCTGGTTCCTGTGGTCTCCATCTGGCCTCACCTGGAACACAATGACTCTGATCCATATTTGTGCCTCTCCTGGACCTGTTGACTCTGGTCTTTACCTGGGCATCATTGGGACCTGGATACTCTCTTATATACCTGGCCCTCACCTGGACCTGGTGACTGTGGTCTCACCTGTGCCTCACCTGGGCGAGGTGACTGGTTCCCACAGGGACCTCACCTGGACCTGGTGACTCACGTCCTCATATGGGCATCATGGGACCTGGTTTCTCAGTTCCACATCGGGGCCTCACCTAGACCTAGTGATTCTCGTCCCCCTCTGGGCCTCTTCCTGACATGCTGACTCTGGTTCCCACCTGGATATCACCAGAACCGGGGGACTCTGGTCCCCCTCTGGGACTCACCCGGAGTTGGGGACACTTGTCCTCAGATGGGCCTCAACAGGACCTGGTGAATCTACTCCTCACTTAGACCTCGTCTGACCTTGTGACTCTTTTCCCACCTGGAATCAATGGGACATGGTTACTGTGTTCCCCACATGGGCCTCACCTGGACATGATAACTTTGCTCCACACTTTGGGCTCAACTGGTCCTGATGACTCTGGTCCCCCCACCTAGGCCTCAATCTGGACCTGGTGACTGTGGTCCCCCCCTGGGTCTCACCTAGACCTGGTGACTCTCGTTCCCACATGACCCACACCTGGACCTGGTGACTGTTGTGTTCTTGTAGACTCACATTAACCTGGTGACTCCGGTCCCACTAGGGCCTCACCTGGATCTGGTGACTCTGGCCTGAAGGTTGGCCTCACCTGGACCTGGTGAATGGGGTTGCCACCTGGGCCTCACCCATACCTGGTGACTCAGGTCCTCACGTTGGCCTCTTCGACCTGGTGAATCTGGTCCTTACCTGGTTCTCCCCCAGACCCGAGGACTCTGGTCACCTCCTGGGCCTCACCTGGACCTGGTGAATCTGGTCCCCATTTGGGCCTCACCCAGTCCTGGTGACTTTGTTCCCCACCTGGACCTGATTGCTGTGGATTCTTTCTTGGCCTCACAAGGAACTGGTGACTCTGATCCTGTCTGCGCGTCACCTAGACCTGCTGACTCTGGTCCTCACCTGGACATCATTGGTACCCGGTGACTCTGTTCTACACCTGAGCATCACCTGGACATGATGACTCTGGAACCTCTCTGGGCCTCATCCTGACCTGGTGACTCTGGTCCCCATCTGGATGTCACCTGGACCAGGTGATTCTGGTACCACTCTAGGCCTCACCAGATCTCTTGACTCTGGTCCTCAACTGGGCCTAACCTGGACCTAGTGAATATGGTCCATCAGGGTCTCATTTGGACCTGGTGATTCTCGTCCCCACCTGGCCATCATCGGGACATGGTTCCACTGCATGGCCTACAGGTTGGCTTCACCTAGTGCTGGTAAATCTGGTCCCTACCTGGGCATCATCGGGACATGGTTCCACTGCATGGCCTGCAGGTTGGCCTCACCTGGACGTGGTAACTCTAGTACCAACCTGGGCATCATCGGGACATGGTTCCTCTGGATGGCCTGCATGTTGGCCTCAGCTGGACCTCGTGAGTGTGGTTGCCACCTGGGGCTCACCCATACCTGTTGACTCAGGTCCCCACGTGGGCCTGTTGGACCTGGTGAATCTGGTCCTTACCTGGTCCTCTCCCAGACCCGGGGACTCAGCTCACCACCTGGGCCTCACCTGGCCCTGGTGAATCTGGTCCCCATCTGGGCCTCACACAGTCCTGGTGACTTTGTTCCCCACCTGGACCTGATTGCTATGGACTCTTTCTTGGCCTCACCTGGACCTGGGGACTCTGATCCTAACTGGGCCTCACCCAGATCTGGCGACTCTGGTCCTCACCTGTGGACCATTATGACCTGGATACTTTGTTCCACACCTGAGCCTCACCTGGACATGTTTACTCTGGATCCACTCTGAGCCTCACCCTGACATGGTGACTCTGGTCCCCGTCTGGATGTCACCTAGACCAGGTGAATCTGGTACCCCTCAAGGGCTCAAATATACCTGGTGACACTGGTCCTCAACTGGGTCTCACCGAGACCTAGTGAATATGCTCCCCACCTGCGCCTCATCTGGACCTGGTGACCCTGGGTCTACCTGGGCATCATCGGAACATAGTTACTCTGTTCCCCACTGGGACTGACCTGATCCTGGTAACTCTGGTCCTGACTTTGGCCTCTTCTGTACCAGGTGACTCTGGCTCCACCTGGGCCTCACCTGTAACTGGTGACTCTGATCCTAAGCATGGACTCACCTGACCTGGTGACTGTGGTTCCCATCGGGACCTCACCTGGACCTCATGTCTCTGGTCCCACCTGGGCCTCACCAGGACCTGGTGTCTCTGGTACCCACCTGGGTAGCATCAGGATATGGTTACACTGTACACTAAGTGTGACCCAGCCGGACCTATCAACTCTGGTCTTCACCTGGACCACTCCTACACATGGTGACACTCGTTCCCACCTGTGTCTCACCTGGAAATTGTGAGTCAGATCCCCACCTGGTCCTAACCTGTAACTGGTGATTCTCGTTCCCACATGGATATCATGTGGACCTGGTGGCTGCAGTGTTTCTAGTTTGTCATGTACCTCGTGACTCTGGTCCCCACCAGGGCCTCACCGGGACCTGGTGAGAGTGGTTGCCAACTGCACCTCACCTGGACCTGCTGATTCTGGTCTGCACCTGAGACTACCCTGCATCTGGTGACTGTTGTCCCCAGCTGGGCTTCACCTGGATTTGGGGACACCGGTCCCCATCTTGGCCTCACCTGGCCCTTTTGACCATGGTCCTCAACTGGGCAAAATTGGGACGAGGTGACTGTGTTCCACAACTGAACCTCACCTGGACCACGTGACTCTGGTGCCGCTCTGGGTCTCACCATGCCCTAGTGACTGTGAACCCCACTTTGGCCTGACTTGGACCTGCTGACCCTGACTGAAACCTGCGCCTGACCTCGAACTGTTGACTCTGGTTCTTTCAAGGGCCTCCCCTGTACCTGATGATCCTGGTCCGCAACTGGGCCTCACCTGGACGTGGTGACCCTTGTCACCACTGTGGACTCACCTGGACCTGCTTACTGTGTTCCACACCTGGGCCTCAAGTAGACCTGTTGACCATGGTCCCCAAGCCGGCCTCACATGGACGTGTTGCCTCTTATCCCCACCGGGGCCTCACGTGTACCTGGTAACTCTGGTCCTCACCTGGGCCTCTTCTGGACCTAGGGACTCTGGTCCCCACATGTGCTTCCCCTGGATCTGGTGACTCGGGACCCCACCTGGACCTCACCTGGATCTGGTGACTCTGGTCCTCAGTTTGGCCTCACCAGGACCTGGTGTCTCTCGTCCCCACTTTGACCTAACTCAGAACTGCTGAATCTTGACCCACCTAGGCCGCATCCAGACCTGGTGACTCTTGTCCCCAGCTATGCCTCAATTCGACCTGATGAATCTGGTCCTCACGTGGGCCTCACATGGACCTGGGACTCACCTGGATAGAGTGTCTTTGGTTCCCAAGGGGCTCACATGATACTGTTGACTGTGGTCTTATTCTATGCCTCACCAGGACCTAGTGACTCTGTTCCTCACCCAGTCATCATTGGTACCTGGATACTCTATTCTACAACTGGGCCTCACTTTGTCCAGGGACCTCTGGTCCCATTCTGGTCCTTAAACTAAACTGGTTACTCTGGTTCCCGCTCTGGTCCTCACCCTTACCTGGTGACTCTGGTCACCCCTTGGGCTTCACTTGGGCCTGGTGAATCTGGTCCTTAGCTGGTCCGCACCTGGATCTGCTGACTGGTCGTCACAAGGACCCCACGTGTACTTGGTGAATCCTCTTGCCACCTGCGCCTCACCTGGACCTTGTGACTGTGGTCCCACCTGGACCTCAATTGGATCTGGTGGCTCTGGTTCCCACATGGGGCTCTCCTGGACCTGGTTCCTGTGGTCTCCATCTGGCCTCACCTGGAACACAATGATTGTGATCTATATTTGGGCCTCTCCTGGACCTGTTGACTCTGGTCCTTACCTGGGCATCATTGGGACCTGGATACTCTCTTAAATACCTGGGCCAAACCTTGACCTGGTGACTGTGGCCCACCTGGGCCTCACCTGGACGAAGTGACTGGTTCCCACAAGGACCTCACCTGGACCTGGTGACTCAGGTCCTCATATGGACATCATGCGACCTGGTTTCTCAGTTCCACATCGGGGCCTCACCTGGACCTAGTGATTCTCGTCCCATTATGGTCCTCACCCTGACGTGGTGACTCTGGTCCCAACCTGGATATCACCAGAACCGGGTGACGCTGGTCCCCCTCTGGGACTCACCCGGAGCTGGGGACACTGGTCCTCAACTGGGCCTCAACACGACCTGGTGAATCTACTCCTCACTTAGGCCTCGTCTGGACCTTGTGACTCTTTTCCCACCTGGCATCAATGGGACATGATTAGTCTGTTCCCCACCTGGGCCTCACCTGGATATGAGAACTTTGCTCCACACTTTGGCCTCAACTGGTCCTGATGACTCTGGTCAACCGACCTAGGCGTCAATCTGGAACTGATTGCTGTGGACTTCTTCTTAGCCTCAACTGGAACTGGTGACTCTGATCCAGATTGAAGATCCCCAATCTGGGCCTCACCTGGCCTTGTCAACCATGGTCCTCAACTGGCAAAATTGGGACCCGGTGACTGTGTTCCACCCCTGGACCTCACTTGGACCAGGTGACTCTGGTCCCCCTCTGAGTCTCACCGTGCCCTAGTGACTGTGAACCCCACTTTGGCCTGACTTGGACCTGCTGACCCTGGTTGACACCTGCGCCTGACCTCGAACTGTTGACTGGTTCATTCAAGGGCTTCCCCTGTACATGGTGGTCCTGGTCCCCCCCTGTGACTCACCTGGACGTGGTGACTCTTGTCACCACCGGGGACTCACCTGGACCTGGTTACTGTGTTCCACACCTGGGCCTCAATTAGACCTGTTGACCATGGTACCGAAGCCGGCCTCATATGGACCTGTTGCCTCTGATTCCCACCGCGGCTTCACGTGTACCTGGTAAACTGGTCCTCACTTGGGCTCATCTGGACCTAGTGATTCTGGTCCCCACCTTGGCTTCACCTGGATCTGGTGACTCTGGTCCTCAGTCTGGCCTCACCTGTACCTGGTGACTCAGGTCCTCATTTGGGCATTATGGGACCTTTTTTCTCAGTTCCACATCGGGGCCTCACCTGAAACTAGTGATTCTCGTCCCCCTCTGGGCCTCACGCTGACGTGGTGAGTCTAATCCCCACCTGGAGATCACCAGAACCGGGTGACTCTGGTCCCCCTCTGGGACTCACCCGGAGCTGGGGACACTGGTGCTCAACTGGGCCTCAACAGGACCTGGTGAATCTAGTCCTCACTTAGGCCTCATCTGTACCTTGTGACTCTTTTCCCACCTGGCATCAATGGGACATGGTTACTCTCTTCCCCACCTAGACATCACCTGGACATGATAACTTTGCTCCACACTTTGGCCTCAACTTGTCCTGATCAATTTGTTCCCCCCACCTAGGCCTCAATCTGGACCTGGTGACTATTGTCCCCACCTGGGTCTCACCTGGACCTGGTGACTCTCGTTCCCACATGAACCACACCTGGACCTGGTGAATGTGGTTTTCTTGTAGACTCACATTTACCTGGTGACTCCGGTCCCCACTAGGGCCTCACCTGGATCTGGTGACTCTGGCCTGCAAGTTGGCCTCACCTGGACTTGGTGAGTGGGGTTGCCACCTGGGCCTCACCCATACCTGGTGACTCAGTTTCACACGTGGGCCTCTTGGACCTGGTGAATCTGGTCCTTACCTGGTCCTCTCCCAGACCCGGGGACTCTGGTCACCACTTCGCCTCACCTGGACCTGGTGAATCTGGTCCCCATCTGGGCCTCACCCAGTCCTGGTGGCTTTGTTCCCCACCTGGACCTGATTGCTGTGGACTCTCTCTTGGCCTCATCTGGAACTGGTGACTCTGATCCTATCTGAGCGTCACCAAGACCCTTGTGACTCTGGTCCTTACCTGGGCTTCATTGGTACCTGGTGACTCTGTTCCACACCTAAGCCTCACCTGGACATGATGACTCTGGAACCTCTCTGGGCCTCACCCTGACCTGGTGACTCTTGTCCCCATCTGGATGTCAACTGGACCAGGTGATTCTTGTACCCCTCTAATACTCAACCAGATCTGGTGACTCTGGACCTCAACTGGGCCTCACCTGGACCTAGTGAATATGCTCCAACTGGGCCTCATTTGGATCTGGTGACTCTGGTCACTTCCTGGGCATCATCGGGACATGGTTCAGCTGCATGGCCTGCAGGTTGGCCTCACCTGGACCTGGTGAGTGGGGTTGGCACCTGGGCGTCACCCATACATGGTGACACAGGTCCCCGTGGGCCCAGTATGACCTGGTGAATCTCTTCCTTACCTGGTCCTCACCCGCACCTGGTAACCCTGATCACCACATGGGAATCACCTGGACCTGGTGAATCTGGTCCCCATCTGGGCCTCACCCAGTCCTGGTGACTTTGTTCCCCTCTGGATCTGATTGCTGTGGACTCCTTCTTGGCCGCAACTGGAACTGGTGACTCTGATCCAAACTGGGCCTCACCCAGATCTGGTGACTCTGGTCCTCACCTGTGGACCATTATGACCTGGATACTCTGTTCCACACCTGAGCCTCACCTGGACATGATGACTCTGGATCCCCTCTGGGCCTCACCCTGACATGGTGACTCTGGTCCCCATCTGGATGTCACCTAGACTAGGTGAATCTGGTACCCCTCTAGGGCTCAAATAGACCTGGTGACACTGGTCCTCAACTGGGTGTCACCGAGACCTAGTGAATATGCTCCCCACCTGCGCCTCATCTGTACCTGGTGACGCTGCGTCTACCTGGGCATCATCGGGACATGGTTACTCTGTTTCCCACTGGGACTGACCTGATCCTGGTAACTATGGTCCTTACTTTGGCCTCTTCTGTACCAGGTGACTCTGGTTCCACCTGGGCCTCACCTGTAACTTGTGACTCTGATCCAAAGCATGGCCTCTCCTGACCTGGTGACTGTGGTTCCCATCGGGACCTCACCTGGACTTCATGTCTCTGGTCCCACCTGGGCCTCACCAGGACCTGGTGTCTCTGGTACACACCTGGGTAGCATCAGGATATGGTTACACTGTTCACTAACAGTGACCCAGCCGGACCTATTAACTCTGGTCTTCACCTGGGCCACACCTGGACATGGTGACACTCGTTCCCACCTGGGTCTCACCTGGAAATGGTGAGTCAGATACCCACCTGGTCCTAACCTATAACTGTTGATTCTCGTTCCCACATGGACATCATGTGGACCTGGTGGCTGCGGTGTTTCTAGTTTGTCATGTACCTTGTGACACTGGTCCCCACCAGGGCCTCACCGGGACCTGGTGAGTGTGGTTGCCACCTGCACCTCACCTGGACCTGGTGATTCTGGTCTGCACCTGAGAGTACCCTGGATCTGGTGACTGTGGTCCCCACATGGGTTTCACCTGGATTTGGGGACTCTCGTCCCCATGTGAGGCTCACCAGGCCCTGTTGACCATGGTCCTCAACTGGGCAAAATTGGGATGCGGTGACTGTGTTCCACAACTGGACCTAACCTGGACCACGTGACTCTGTTGCCCCTCTGGGTCTCACCATTCCCTAGTGACTGTGAACCCCACTTTCCCCTGACTTAGACCTGCTGGCCCTGGTTGAAACCTGCGCCTGAACTCGAACTGTTGACTCTGGATCTTTCAAGGGCCTCCCCTGTACCTGGTGATCCTGGTCCGAACCTGGGCCTCACCTGGACCTGGTGACTCTTGTCACCATGGGGACTCACCTGGACCTGCTTACTGTGTTCCACACCTGGGCCTCAAGTAGACCTGTTGACCATGGTCACCTAGCCGGCCTCACAAGGACCTGTTGCCTCTGATCCCCACCGAGGCCTCACGTGTACCTTGTAACTCTGGTCCTCACCTGGGCCTCATCTGGACCTAGAGACTCTGGTCCCCACCTGGGCTTCACCTGGATCTGGAGACACTGGTCCCCATCTGGACTTCACCTGGATCTGGTGACTCTGGTCCCAATCTGGACCTCTCCTGGACTTGGTGTCTCTCTTGCCCACTTTGACCTAACTCAGAACTGCTGAATCTTGCCCCACCTAGGCCGCACCCAGACCTGGTGACTCTTGTCCCTAGCTATTCCTCAATTCGACCTGATGAATCTGGTCCTCACGTGGACCTCACATTCACCTGGGACTCAGCTGGAAAGAGTGGCTCTGGTTCCCACTAGGGGCTCACCTGATACTGCTGAATGTGGTCTTATTCTATGCCTCACCAGAACCTAGTGATTCTGTTCCCCATCTGGGCCTGCATGGCCTTAGTGACTCTGGTCCTCACTCAGGCATCATTGGGACCTGGATACTCTATTCCACACCTGGGCCTCACTTTTACCAGGAACCGCTGGTCCCATTCTGGGCCTCAAACTAAACTGGTTACTCTGGTTCCCCCTCTTAACCTCACCCTTACCTGGTGACTCTGGTCACCCCTTGGGCCTCCCCTGGGCCTGGTGACTCTGGCCTGCAGGTTGGCCTCACCTGGACTTGATTAGTAGGATGCCACCTGGGCCTCACCCATACCTGGTGACTCAGGTCCCCACATGGGCCTCTTGGACCTGGTGAATCTGGCCCTTACCTGGACTTCTCCCAGACCCGGGGAATCTGGTCACAACATGGGTCTCACCTGGACCTGGTGAATCTGGTCCCCATCTGGGCCTAACCCAGTCCTGCTGACTATGTTCCCCAACTGGACCTGATTGCTCTGGACTCTTTCTTGCCCTCACCTTGAACTGGTGACTCTGATCCTATTACCTAGTCCTCACCCGGAACTGGTAAATCTGGTCACCACCTGGGCATCACCTAGTCCTGGTGACTTTGTTCCCCACGTGGACCTGATTGCTGTGGACACCTTCTTGGCCTCACCTGGAAGTGGTAACTCTGATCACAACTGGGCCTCTCCCAGATCTGGTGACTCTGGTCCTCACCTGGGCCTCATTGGTATCTGGTGACTCTGTTCCACACCTGAGCCTTACCTGGACATGAGGCTCTGGCCTCTGGAACCACTCTGGGCCTAACCCTGACCTGGTGACTCTGGTCTCCATCTGGATGTCAGATGGACCAGGCGATTCTGGTACCCCTCTACGCCTGAACCAGTTCTGGTGACTCTGGTCCTCAACTGGGCCTCACCTGGACCTATTGAATATGCTCCATCTGGGCCTCATTTGGACCTGGTGACTCTGGTCACTACCTGGGCATCATCGGGACATGGATCCACTGCATGGCCTGCAGGTTGGCCTCAGCTGTACCTGCTAACTCTGGTCCCTACTTGGGCATCACCGGGACACCGTTCCTCTGCATGGCCTCCAGGTTGGCCTCACCTGGACCTAGAGACTGGGGTTGCCACCTGGGGCTCACCCATACCTGGTGACACAGGTCCCCACGTGGGCCTCACTTGGACCTGGTGAATCTGGTCCTTATGGTCCTCACCCGGACCTGGTAATCCTGGTCACCACCTGGGAATCATCTGGACAGGGTGAATCTGGTCCCCATCTGGGCCTCAACAGTCCTGTTGACTTTCTTCCCCACCTGGACCTGATTGCTGTGGACTCCTTCTTGGCCTCAACTGGAACTGGTGACTCTGATCCTAACTGAGCCTCAACCAGATCTGGTGACTCTGGTCCTCACCTGTGGACCATTATGACCTGGATACTTTGTTACACACCTGAGCCTCACCTGGACATGATGACTCTGGATCCCCTCTGGGCCTCAGCCTGACATGGTGACTCTGGTCCGCATCTGGATGCCACCTAGACCAGGTGAATCTCGTACCCCTCTAGGCCTCAACTAGACCTGGTGACTCTGGTCCTCAACAAGGCCTCAACGAGACCTAGTGAATATGCTCCCCACCTGCGCCTCAACTGGACCTGGTGACGCTGGTTCTATCTGGGCATCATCGGGACATGGTTACTCTGTTCCCCTCTGGGACTGACCTGATCCTGGTAACTCTGGTCCTGACTTTGGCCTCTCTGTACCAGGTGATTCTGGCTCTAACTGGGCCTCTCCTGTAACTGGTGACTCTGATTCTAAGCATGGCCTCACCTGACCTGGTGTTTGTGGTTCCCATAGGGACCTCACCTGGACCTCATTTCTCTGGTCCCTCCTGGGCCTCACCAGGGCCTGGTGTCTCTGGTACCCACCTGGTTAGCATCAGGATATGGTTACACTGTTCACTAACAGTGACCCAGCCGGACCTATTAACTCTGGTCTTCACCTGGGGCACACCTGGACATGGTGTCACTGTTTCCCACCTGGGTCTCACCTGGATATGGTGAGTCGGATCCCCACATGGTCCTCACCTGTAACTGGTGATTCTCGTTCCCACATGGATATCATGTGGGCCTGTTGGCCGCAGTGTTTCTAGCATTGTTTTTTTAATTTTTATTTATTTATGATAGTCACAGAGAGAGAGAGAGGCAGAGACACAGACAGAGGGAGAAGCAGGAACCATGCACCGGGAGCCCGACGTGGGATTCGATCCCGGGTCTCCATGATCGCTCCCGGGGCCTAAGGCAGGCGCCAAACCGCTGCGCCACCCAGGGATCCCATCTGTTTGTAGCTTCTCATGTACCTCGTGACTCTGGTCCCCACCAGTGCCTTACCGTGACCGGGTGAGTTTGGTTGCCACCTGCACCACACCTGAACCTGGTGATTCTGGTCTGCACCTGAGACTACCCTGGATCTGGTGACTGTGGTCCCCACCTGGGCTTCACCTAGCCCTGTTGACCATGGTCCTCATCACGGAAAAATGGCACCCGGTGACTGTATTCCACACCTGGACCTCACCTGGTGCAGGTGACTCTGTTCCCCCTGTGGGTCTCACCGTGCTCTAGTGACTGTGAACGCCACTTTGGCCTGACTTGGACCTGCTGACACTGGTTGCCACCTGCGCGTTACCTCGAACTGTTGACTCTGGTTGTTTCAAGGGCCTCCCCTGTACCTGGTGATCCTGGTTCCCACCTGGTCCTCACCTGGGCCTGGTGACTCTTGTCACCACCGGGGACTCACTTGGACCTGGTTACAGTGTTCCACACTGGGCCTCAAGTAGAACTCTTGACCATGGTCCCAAGCCTGCCTCACATGGACCAGTTGCCTCTGATACCTACCAGCGCCTCACGTGTACCTGGTAACTCTGGTCCTCACCTGGGCCTCATCAGGACCTAGTGACTCTGGTCCCCACCTGGGCTTCACCTGGATCTGGTGACTCTGGTCCCCACCTGTACCTCTCCTCGAACTGGTGACTCTCTTTCCAACATGGGCCTCACCTGGATCTGGTGACTCTGGTCCTCAGTTTGGCCTCACCTGGACCTGGTGTCTCTCGTCCCCACTTTGACCTAACTCAGAACTGCTGAATCTTGCCCCACCTAGGCCGCACACAGACCTGGTGACCCTTGTCCCCCGCTATGCCTCAATTCGACCTGATGAATCTGGTCCTCACGTGGGCCTCGCATGGACCTGGGACTCAGCTGGATAGAGTGGCTCTGGTTCCCACAAAGGGCTCATCTGATACTGATGACTGGGGTCTTTTTCTATGCCTCTCCAGGACCTAGTGATTCTGTTCCCCTTCTGGGCCTGCATGGCCCTAGTGACTCTGGTCCTCACCCAGGCATCATTGGGACCTGGATACTCTATTCCACACCTGGGACTCACTTTGACCAGGGACCTCTGGTCCCATTCTGGGCCTCAAACTAAACTGGGTACTCTGGTTCCCCCTCTGGGACTCACCCTTACCTGGTGAATCTGGTCACGCCTTGGGCTTCACTTTGGCCTGGTGAATCTGGTCCTTAGCTGGTACTCACCTGGATCTGGTGACTGGTCGCCCCCTGGGCCTCACCTGGACCTGGTGAATCTCTTCCCCATCTGGGCCTCACCCAGTCCTGGTGACTTTGTTCCCCACCTGGACCTGATTGCTTTGGACACTTTCTTGGCCTCACCTGGAACTGGTGATTCTCGTTCCCACATGTACATCATGTGGACCTGGTGGCTGCAGTGTTTCTAGCTTCTCATGTACCTCGTGATTCTGGTCCCCACCAGGGCCTCAAAGGGACCTGGTGAGTTTGGTTGCCACCTGCACCACACCTGGAACTGATGATTCTGGTCTGCACCTGAGACTACCCTGGATCTGGTGACTGTGGTCCCCACCTGGGCTTCACCCGGATTTGGGGACTCCGGTCCCCATCCGGGCCTCAACTGTACCTGTTGACCATGGTCCTCAAGTGGGCAAAATTGGGACCCGGTGACTGTGTTCCACAACTGGACCTCTCCTGGACCACATGACTCTGGTTCCCCTCTGGGTCTCACCGTGCCTTCATGACTGTGAACCCCACTTTGGGCTGACTTGGACCTGCTGACCCTGGTTGCTACCTGCGCCTGACCTCGAACTGTTGACTCCTGTTCTTTCAAGGGCCTCCCCTGTACCTGGTGGTCCTTGTCCCCACCTGGGCCTCACGTGGACGTGGTGACTCTAGTCACCACCACGGACTCACCTGGACCTGCTTACTGTGTTCCACACCTCGGCCTCAAGTAGACCTGTTGACCATGGTCCCCATGCCGGCCTCACATGGACATGTTGACTCTAATCCCCACCGGGGCCTCACCTGGGCCTCATCTGGACCTAGTGACTCTGGTCCCCACCTGGGCTTCACGTGGAACTGGTGGCTCTGGTCCCCACCTGGGTTTCACCTGGAACTGGTGACGCTCTTTCCAACATGGACTTCACTTGGTGAATCTGGTCCTTAGCTGGTCCACATTTGGATCTGGTGACTGGTCGCCACCTGGGCCTCACCTGGACTTGGTGAATACTGTTGCCACCTGCGCCCCCCCTGGAACTTGTGACTGTGGTCCCACCAGAACCTCACCTGGATCTGGAGGCTCTGGTTCCCATAAGGGGCTCTCCTGGACCTGGTTCTTGTGGTCTCCATCTAGCCTCACCTGGAACACAATGACTCTGATCCATATTTGTGCCTCTCTTGGACCTGTGGACTCTGTTCCTTACCTGGGGATCATTGGGACCTGGATACTCTCTTATATACCTGGGCGTCACCTGGACCTGGTGACTGTGGTCCCACCTGGGCCTCACCTGGACGAGGTGACTGGTTCCCACAGGGACCTCACCTGGACCTGGTGACTCAGGCCCTCAAATCGGCATCATGGGACCTGTTATCTCAGTTCCAAATCGGGGCCTCACCTGGACCTAGTGATTCTCGTCCCCCTCTGGGCCTCACCCTGACCTGTTGACTCTGGTCCTCACCTGGATATCACAAGAACCGGGTGACTCTGGTCCCCCTTTGGGACTCACCCGGAGCTGGGGAGACTGGTACTCAACTGGGCCTCAACACGATCTGGTGAATCTACTCCTCACTTAGGCCTCGTCTGCACCTTGTGACTCTTATCCCACCTGGCATCAATGGGATATGGTTACTCTGTTCCCCACCTGGGCCTCACTTGGACATGATAACTGTTCTCCGCACTTGGTCTCAACTGGTCCTGATGACACTGGTCCCCCCACCTAGGCCTCAATCTGGACCTGGTGACTGTGGTCCCCACCTGGGTCTCACCTTGACCTGTTGCCTCTCGTTCCCACATGAACCACACCTGGACCTGGTGACTGTGGTGTCCTTGTAGACTCACATTTACCTGGTGACTCCGTTCCCGTCTAGGGCCTCACCTGGATCTGGTGACTCTGGCCTGCTGGTTGGCTTCACCTGGAATTGGTGAGTGGGGTTGTCACCTGGGCCTCACCCATACCTGGTGACTCAGGTCCCTACGTGGGCCTCTTGGACCTGGTGAATCTAGTACTTACCTGGTCCTCTCCCCGACCCGGGGACTCTGGTCACGACCTGGGCCTCACCTGGACCAGGTGAATCTGTTCCATATCTTGGCCTCACCGAGTCCTGGTGACTTTGTTCCCCACTTGGACCTGATTGCTGTGGACTCTTTTTGCCTCACCTGGAACTGGTGACTCTGATCCTATCTGCGCGTCACCCAGATCTGGTGACTCTGGAACTCACCTGGGCATCATTGGTACCTGATTACTATGTTCCATACCTGAGACTCACCTGGACATGATGACTCTGGTACCTCTATGGGCCTCACCCTGACCTGGTGACTCTGGTCCCCATCGGGATTTCACCTGGACCTGGTGATTCTGGTACCCCTCTAGGCCTCAACGAGATCTGGTGACTCTGGTCCTCAACTGGGCCTCACCTGGACCTAGTGAATATACTCTATGTGGGCCACATTTGGACCTGGTGACTCTGCTCCCTACCTGGGCATCATCGGGAGATGGTTCCACTGCATGGCCTGCAGGTTGGCCTCACCTGGACCTGGTAAATCTGGACCCTACCTGGGCTTCATCGGGACACCGTTCCTCTGCATGGCCTGCAGGTTGGCCTCACCTGGACCTGGTGAGTGGGGTTGCCACATGGGCCTCACACATACCTGGTGACATAGGTCCCCAAGTGGGCCTCACTTGGACCTGGTGAATCTGATCCTTACCTGGTCCTCACCCAGAACTGGTAACTCTGGTCACCACCTGGGAATCACCTGGACAGGGTGAATCTGGTCCCCATCTGGGCCTCCCCCAGTCCTGATGACTTTGTTCCCCACCTGGAACTGATTGCTGTGGACTCCTTCTTGGCCTCACCTGGAACTGGTGACTCTCATCCTAACTGGGCCTAACTCAATCTGCTGACTCTTGTCCTCCCCTGTGGACCATTATGAACTGGATATTCTGTTCCGCACGTGAGCCTCACCTGGACATGATGACTCTGGATCCACTCTGGGCCTCACCCTGACGTGGTGACTCTGGTCCTCATGTGGATGTCACCTAGACCAGGTGAATCTGTTACCCCTCTAGGCCTCCACTAGACCTGGTGACTCTGGTCCTCAACGGGGCCTCACCGGGACCTAGTGAATATGCTCCCCAACTGTGCCTCATCTGGACCTGGTAACTCTGGTTCTACCTGGGCATCATCGGGACATGTTTACTGTATTCCCCCCTGGGACTGACCTGATCCTGGTAACTCTGGTCCTGATTTGGCCTCTTCTGTACCAGGTGACTCTGGATCCACCTTGGGTTCACCGGTAACTGGTGACTCTGATCCTAAGCATTGCCTCACCTGACCTGGTGACTGTGGTTCCCATCGGGACCGCACCTGGACCTCATGTCTCTGGTCCCAACTGGGCTTCACCAGGACCTGGTGTCTCTGGTACCCACCTTGGTAGCATCAGGATACGGTTACACTGTTCACTAACAGTGACCCAGCCGGACCTATTAACTCTGCTCTTCACCTGGGCCACACCTGGACATGTTGACACTGGTTCCCACCTGGGTCTCAACTGGACATGGTGAGTCGGATCCAAAACTGGTCCTCCCCTGTAACTGGTGATTCTCGTTCCCACATGGACATCATGTGGACCTGGTGGCTGCAGTGTTTCTAGATTCTCATGTACCTCGTGACTCTGGTCCCCACCAGGGCCTCACAGGGACCTGGTGAGTTTGGTTGCCACCTGCACCTCAAGTGGACCTGGTCATTCTGGTCTGCACCTGAGACTACCCTGGATCTGGTGACTATGGTCCCCATCTGGGCTTCACCTGCTTTGGGGACTCCGGTCTCCATCTGAGCCTCACCTGGCCCTGTTGACCATGGTCCTCAACTGGGCAAAATTGGGACCCGGTGACTGTGTTCAACAACTGGACCTCACCTGGACCAGGTGATTCTGGTCTCCCTCTGGGTCTCACCGAGCCCTAGTGACGGTAAACCCAACTTTGCCCTGACTTGGACCTGCTGACCCTGGTTACCACCTGTGCCTCACCTCGAACTGTTGACTCTGGTACTTTCAAGGGCCTCCCCTGTACCTTGTGATCCTGGTCCCCACCTGGGTCTCACCTGGACGTGGTGACTCATGTCACAACCGCGTACTCACCTGGAGCTGCTTACTGTGTTCCACATCTGGGCCTCAAGTAGACTTGTTGACCATGGTCCCCAAGCCGGCCTCACATGGACCTGTTGCCTCTGATCCCCACCGGGGCCTCACGTGTACCTGGTAACTCTGGTCTTCACCTGGGCCTCATCTGGACCTATTGACTCTGGTCCCCACCTGGGCTTCACCTGGATCTGGTGACTCTGGTCCCCTCCTGTACTTCACCTGGATCTGGTGACTCTGGTTCCCACCTGGAATTCTCCTGGACCTGGTGACTCTCTTTCCAACATGGACCTCACCTGGATCTGGTGACTCTGGTCCTCAGTTTGGCCTCACCTGGACCTGGTTTCTCTCGTCCCCACTTTGAACTAATTCAGAACTGCTGAATCTTGCCCCACCTAGGCCGCACCCAGACCTGGTGACTCTTGTCCCCAGCTATGCCTCAATTTGCCCTAATGAATCTGGTCCTCACGTGGGCCTCACGTGGACCTGGGACTCAGCTGCATAGAGTGGCTCTGGTTCCCACAAGGGGCTCACCTGATACTGGTGACTGTGGTCTTATTCTATGTCTCACCAGGACCTAGTGATTCTGTTCCCCATCTGGGCCTGCATGGCCCTAGTGACTCTGGTCCTCAACCTGGAATCATTGGGAACTGGATACTCTGTTCCACACCTGGGCCTCACTTTGACCAGGGACCTCTGGTCCCATTCTGGGCCTCAAACTAAACTGGTTACTCTGGTATCCCCTCTGGGCCTCACCCTTATCTGGTGACCTGGTCACCCTTGGGCTTCACTTGTACCTGGTGAATCTGGTCCTTAGCTGGTCCGCACCTGGATCTGGTGACTGGTCGCCACCTGGGTCTCACCTGGACTTGGTGAGTCCTGTTGCCACCTGCACCTCACCAGGACCTTGTGACTGTGGTCCCACCTGGACCTCACCTGGATCTGGTGGCTCTGGTTCTCATATGGGGCTCTCTGCACCTGGTTCCTGTGGTCTCCATCTGGCCTCACCTGGAACACAATGACTCTGATCCATATTTGGTCCTCTCCTGGACCTGTTGACTCTTGTCCTTACCTAGGCATCATTGGGACCTGGATACTCTCTTATATACTAGGGCCTCACCTGGACCTGGTGACTGTGTTCCCACCTGGGCCTCACCTGGACGAGGTGACTGGTTCCCACAGGGACCTCACCTGGATCTGGTGACTCAGGTCCTCATATGGATATCATGGGACCTGGTTTCTGAGTTCCACATCGGGGCCTCACCTGGACCTAGTGATTCTCATTCCCCTCTGGGCCACACCCTGACGTGCTGACTCTGGTACCCCCCTGGATATCACCAGAACCGGGTGACTCTGGTCCCCCTCGGGACTCACCCGGAGCTGGGGTCACTGGTCCTCAACTCGGCCTCAACAGGACCTGGTGAATCTACTCCTCACTTAGGCCTCGTCTGGACCTTGTGACTCTTTTCCCACCTGGCAACAATGGGACATGGTTACTCTGTTCCGCACCTGGGCCTCACATGGACATGATAACTTTGCTCCGAACTTTGGCCTCAACTGGTCCTGATGACCTTGGTCCCCCAACCGAGGCCTCAATCTGGACCTGGAGACTGTCGGCCCCACGTGGGTCTCACCTGGACTTGGTGACTCTCGTTCCCACATGAACCACACCTGGACCTGATGACTGTGGTGTACTTGTAGACTCACATTTACCTGGTGACTCCGGTCCCCACTAGGGCCTAACCTGGATCTGGTGACTCTGGCCTGCAGGTTGGCCTCACCTGGACTTGGTTACTGGGATGCCACCTGGGCCTCACACATACCTGGACTCAGGTCCCCACGTGGGCCACTTGGACCTGGTGAATCTGGCCCTTACCAGGTCTTCTTCCAGACCCGGGGAATCTGGTCACAACCTGGGCCTCATGTGGACCTGGTGAATCTGGTCCCCATCTGGCCTAACCCAGTCCTGGTGACTATGTTTCCCACCTGGAACTGATTGCTCTGGACTCCTTCTTGGCCTCACTTGGAACTGGTGACTCTGATCCTATCTGTGCGTCACCGAGACCTGGTGACTCTGGTCCTCACCTGGGCATCATTGGTACCTGGTTACTCTGTTCCACACCTGAGCCTCACCTGGACATGATGTCTCTGGGACCTCTCTGGGCCTCACCCTGACCTGGTGATCTGGTCCCCATCTGGATGTCACCTGGACCAGGGGATTTTGGAACCCCTCTAGGCCTCAACCAGATCTGGTGACTCTTGTCCTCAACTGGGCCTCATCTGGATTTAGTGAATATGCTCCATCTGGGCCTCATTTGACATGGTGACTCTGGTCACTCACTGGGCATCATCGGGAAATGGGTCCACTGCATGGCCTGCTGGTTTGCCTCACCTGGACCTGGTAACTCTGATCCCTACCTGGGCATCATCAGGACATGGTTCCTCAGCATGGCCTGCAGGTAGGCCTCATCTTGACCTGGTGAGTGGAGTTCCCACCTGGGTCTTACCCATGCCTGGTTACACAGGTCCCCACGTGGGCCTCACTTGGACCTGGTGAATTTGGTCCTTACCTAGTCCTCACCCGGAACTGGTAAATCTGGTCACCACCTGGGAATCACCTAGACCTGGTGACTTTGTTCCCCACCTGGACCTGATTGCTGTGGACACCTTCTTGGCCTCACCTGGAAGTGGTAACTCTGATCCTAACTGGGCCTTTCCCAGATCTGGTGACTCTGGTCCTCACCTGGGGACAATTATGACCTGGATACTCTGTTCCACACCTGAGCCTCACCTGGACATGATGACTCTGGATCCCCTCTGGGCCTCACCCTGACATGGTGACTCTGGTCCCCATCTGGATGTCACCTAGACCAGGTGAATCAGGTACCCCTCTGGGCCTCAACCAGATCTGGGGCCTCTAGTCCTCAACTGGGCCTCACCTGGACCTAGTGAATATGCTCCATCTGTGCCTCATTTGGACCTGGTGACTCTGGTCCCTACGTGGGCAACATCGGGACATGGTTCCACATAATGGTTTGCAGGTTGGCCTCTTCTTGACCTGGTAACTCTGGTCCCTACCTTGGCATTATCGGGACCCGGTTACTTTGCATGGCCTGCAGGTAGGCCTCACCTGGACCTGGTGAGTGGGGTTGCCACTTGGGCCTCACGCATACCTGGTGACACAGGCCCCTACGTGGGCCTGATTTGGACCTGGTGTATCTGGTAATTCTGGTCACCACCTGGGAATCACCTGGACCTGGTGAATCTGGTAACTCTGGTCACCACCTGGGAATCACTTGGACCTGGTGAATCTGTGTCCCCATCTGGGCCTCACCCAGTCCTCGTGAATTTTTTCCCCACCTGGACCTGATTGCTGTGGACTCCTTCTTAGCCTCACCTGGAACTGTTGACTCTGATCATAACTGGGCCTCACCCAGATCTGTTGACTCTGGTTCTCACCTGTGGACCATTATGACCTGGATACTCTGTTCCACACCTGAGACTCACCTGGACATGATGACTCTGGATCCCCTCTGGGCCTCTCCCTGACATGGTGACTCTGGTCCGCATCTGGAAGGCACCTAGTCCAGGTGAATCTGGTACCCCTCTATGCCTCAACTAGACCTGGTGACTCTGGTCCTCTACTGGGCCTCAACGGGACGTAGTGAATATGCTCCCCACCTTCGCCTCACCTGGACCTCATGTCTCTGTTCCACCTGGGCCTCACCAGGAACTTTTGTCTCTGGTTACCACCTGGGTAGCATCTTGATATGGTTACACTGTTCACTATCAGTGACCCAGCCGGACCTATTAACTCTGGTCTTCACCTGGGCCACACCTATTCATGGTGACACTCGTTCCCACCTGGGTCTCACCTGGACATGGTGAGTCGGATCCCCACCTGGTCCTCACCTGTCACTGGTGATTCTCGTTTCCACATGGACATCATGTGGACCTGGTGGCTGCAGTGTTTCTAGATTCTCATGTACCTCGTGACTCTGGTCCCCACCAGGGCCTCACCGGGACTTGGTGAGTGTAGTTGCCACCTGCACCTCGCCTGGACCTGGTGATTCTGGTCTGCACCTGATACTACCCTGGATCTGGTGACTGTGGTCTCCACCTGGGCTTCTCCTGGATTTGGGGACTCCGGTCCCCATCTGGGCCACACCTGGCCCTGTTGACCATGGTCCTCAACTGTGCAAAATTGGGACCCGGTGACTTTAGACCTCACCTGGACCATGTTACTCTGGTCCGCCTCCGGGTCTAACCTTGGACCTCACCTGGACCATGTGACTCTGGTCCGACTCCGGGTCTAACCGTGCCCTAATGACTCTGAAACCCACTTTGGCCTGACTTGGACCTGCTGACCTTGGTTGCCACCTGTGCCTGACCTCGAACTGTTGACTCTGGTTCATTCAACGGCCTCCCCTGTACCTGGTGATCCTGGTCCCCACCTGGGTCTCACCTGTACGTGGTGACTCTTGTCACCACCGGGGACTCACCTGGACCTGGTACTGTGTTCCACACATGGGCCTCAAGTAGACCTGTTGACCATGGTCCCCAAGCCGGCCTCACATGAACCTGTTGCCTCTGATCCCCACCGGGGCATCACGTGTACCTGGAAACTCTGGTCCTCACCTGGGCCTCATCTGGACCTAGTGACTCTGGTCCCCACCTGGGCTTCACTTGGATCTGGTGACTCTGTTCCCCACCGGGACTTAACCTGGATCTGGTGACTCTTGTACACACCTGGACCTCTCCTGGACCTGGTGACTCTCTTTCCAACATGGACCTCACCTGGATCTGGTGACTCTGGTCCTCAGTTTGGCCTCACATGGACCTGGTGTCTCTCGTCCCCACTTTGACTTAACTCAGAACTGCTGAATCTTGCCACACCTAGGCCGTACCCAGACCCAGTGACACTTGTCCCCAGCTATGCCTCAATTCGACCTGATGAATCTGGTCCTCACGTGGGACTCACATGGACCTGGGACTCAGCTGGATAGAGTGGCTCTGGTTCCCACAAGGGGCTCACCTGATATTGGTGACTTATTCACCAGTGGTCTTATTCTATGCCTCAACAGGACCTATTGCTTCTCTTCCCCATCTGGGCCTGCATGGCCCTAGTGACTCTGGTCCTCACCCAGGCATCATTGGGACCTGGATACTCTATTCCACACCTAGGCCTCACTTTGACCAGGGACCTCTGGTCCCATTCTGGGCCTCAAACTAAACTGGTTACTCTGGTTCCCACTCTGGGCCTCACTCTTACCTGGTGACTCTCGTAAAACCTTGGGCTTCACTTGGGCCCGGTGCATCTGGTCATTAGCTGGTCCGCAACTGGATCTGGTGACTGGTCGCCACCTGGGCCTCACCTGGACTTGGTGAATCCTGTTGACACCTGCGACTCAAGTGGACCTTGTGACTGTGGTCCAACCTGGACCTCACCTAGATCTGGTGGGTCTGGTTCCCATATGGGGCTCTCCTGGACCTGGTTCCTGTGGTCTCCATCTGGCCTCACCTGGAACACAATGACTCTGATCCATATTTGGGCCTCTTCTGGACCTGTAGACTCAGGTCCTTACCTGGGTATCATTGGGACCTGGAACTCTCTTATATACCTGGGCTTCACATGGACCTGGTGATTGTGGACCCACCTGGGCCTCACCTGGACGAGGTGACTGGTTCCCACAGGGACCTCACCTGGACCTGGTGACTCAGGTCCTCATATGGGCATCATGGGACCTGGTTTCTCAGTTCCATATCGGGGGCCTCACCTGGACCTAGTGATTCTCGTCCCCCTCTGGGCCTCATCCTGACGTGGTGACTCTGGTCCCCACCTGGACATCACCAAAACCGGGTGACTCTGGGCCCCCTCTGGGACGCAAATGGACCTGGGGACACTGGTCCTCAACTGAGGCTCAACAGGACCTGGTGAATCTACTCCTCACTTAGACCTCGTCTGAACCTTGTGACTCTTTTCCCACCTGGCATCAATGGGACATGTTTACTCTGTTCCCCACCTGGGCGTCACCTGGACATGATAACTTTGCTCCACTCTTTGGCCTCAAATCTTCCTGATGACTCTGGTCCCCCCACCTAGGCCGCAATCTGGAACTGATGACTGTGGTCTCCACCGGGGTCTCACCTGGATTTGGTGACTCTCGTTCCACATGAACAACACCTGGACCTGGTGACTGTGGTGTTCTTGTACACTCACATTTACCTGTTGACTCCGGGTCCCCACTAGGGCCTCACCTGGATCTGGTGACTCTGGCTTGCAGGATTGGCCTCACCTGGACCTGGTGAGTGGGGTTGCCACCTGGGCCTCACCCATACCTGGTGACCTCAGGTCCCACACGTGGGCCTCTTGGACCTGGTGAATCTGGTCCTTACCTGGTCTCTCCCAGAACCGGGGACTCTGGTGACCACCTGGGCCTCACCTTGACCTGGTGAATCTGGTCCCCATCTGGGCCTCACGCAGTCCTGGTGACTTTGTTCCCTACCTGGACCTGATTGCTGTGGACTCTTTCTTGGCCTCACCTGGACCTTGTGACTCTGATCCTATCTGCGCGTCACCCAGATCTGGTGACTCTGGTCCTCACTTGGGCATCATTGGTACCTGGTGACTCTGTTCCACAGCTGAGCCTCAGCTGGACATATGACTCTCGAACCTCTCTGTGCCTCACCCTGACCTGGTGACTCTGGTCCCCATCTGTATGTCACCTGGACCACGGGGATTCTGGTACCCCTCTAGGCCTCAACCAGATCTGGTGACTCTGGTCCTCACTGGGGCCTCACCTGGACCTAGTGAATATTCTCCATCTGGGCCTCATTTGGAGCTCGGTCCCTCTGGTACCTACGTGGGCACCATCGGGACATGGTTCCACTGCATGTCCTGCAGGTTGGCCTCACCTGGACCTGGTAACTCTGGTCCTACCTGGACATCATCGGGACACGGTTCCTCTGCATGGCCTGCATGTTGGCCTCAGCCGGACCTGGTGAGTGGGGTTACCACCTGGGGCTCACCCATACCTGGTGACACAGGTCCCTACGTGGGCCTCACTTGGTACCTGGTGAATCTGTTCCTTACCTGGTCCTCCCCCGGACCTGGTAACCCTGGTCGCCACCTGGGAATCACTGGACCTGGTGAATTCTGGTCCCCATCTGGGCCTCACCCAGTCCTGTTGACTTTCTTCCCCACCTGGAACTGATTGCTGTGGACTCCTTCTTGGACTCAACTGGAACTGTTGACTCTGATCCTAACTGGGCTTTCACCCAGATCTGGTGACTCTGGTCCTCACCTGTGGACTATTATGACCTGGATACTCTGTTCCACACTGAGCCTCACCTGGACATGATGACTCTGGATCCCCTCTGGCCTCACCCTAACATGGTGACTCTGGTCCCATCTGGATGTCACCTAGGACCAGGTGAATCTGGAAACCCTCTAGGCCTCAAACGTGGTCCTGGTGACTCTGGGCCTCAAATTGGGCCTCACCGGGGACCTATTGAACATGCTCCCACCTGCGCCTCATCTGACCTGGTGACTCTGGTTCTACCTGGGCATCACCGGGACATGGTTACTCTATTCCCCACTGGACAGACCTGATCCTGGTAACTCTGTCCTGACGTTGGCATCTCTGTACCAGGTGACTCTGGCTCAAACCTGGGTCCTAACCAGTACTAGTGACTCTGATCCAAAGCATGGCCTCACCTGACCTGGTGACTGTGGTTCTACATCGGACCTCACCTGGACCTCAGGTCTCTGGTCCCACCTGGCCTCACAGACCTGGTGTCTCTGGTTACCCACCTGGGTAGCATCAGATATGGTTACACTGTTCACTAACAGTGACCCATCCGGACCTATTAACTCTGGTCTTCACCTGAGCCACACCTGGACATGGTGACACTGGATCCCACCTGGTCTCACCTGGACATGGTGAGTCGGATCCCCACCTGGTCCTCCCCTGTAACTGGTGATTCTTGTTTCCACAATGTACATCATGTGGTACTGGTGGCTGCTTTGTTTCTAGCTTCTCATGTACCTCGTGACTCTGGTCCCCACCAGGGCCTCCCCCGGGAACTGGTGAGTTTGGTTGCCACCTGCACCTCACCTGGACCTGGTGATTCTGGTCTGCACCTGAGACTACCCTGGATCTGGTGACTGGGGTCTCCACCTGGGCTTCACCTGGATTTGGGGACTCCGGTCCCCATCTGGGCCTCACCTGGCCCTGTTGACCATGGTCCCTCAACTATTCAGAATAGGGACCCGGTGACTGTGTTCCACAACTGGACCTCAACTGGACCAGGTGACTCTGGTCCACCCTCAGGGTCTCACCATGCCCTAGTGACTGTGAACCCCACTTTGGCTGACTTGAACCTTGCTGACCCTGGTTGCCACCTGCAACTGACGTAGAACTGTTGACTCTGGTTCTTTCAAGGGCCTCCCATGAACCTGGTGAACCTGGTCCCACCTGGGCCTCACCTGGACGTGGTGACTCTTGTCACCACCGGTTACTCACGGGGACCTGGTTACTGTGTTCCACGCCTGGCCCTCAAGTAGACCGGTTGACCATGGTCCCCAAGCCGGCCTCACATAAACCTGTTGCCTGTGATCCCCACCGTTGCCTCACGTGGTACCTGGTAACTCTGGTCCTCACCTGGGCCTCTTCTGGACCTAGTGACTCTGGTCCCAACCTTGGGCTACACCTGGATCTGGTGACTCTGGTCCCCGTCCGGGTCTCACATTGTCCTGGTGACTTTGTTCCCCTCCTGGACGTGATGCTGTGGACTCTTTCTTGGCGTCAACCAGATCGGGTGACTCTGGTCCTCAAATGGGCCTCACCTGGACCTAGTGAATATGCTCCATCTGGGCCTCCATTTGACCTGGTGACCTGGTCCATACATGGGCAACATCGGGACATGGTTCCACATAATGGTCTGCAGGTTGGCCTCTTCTTGACTTGGTAACTGTGGTCCCTACCTGGGGCATCATCGGGACACGGTTCCTCTGCATGGCCTGCAGGTTGGCGTCACCTGGACCTGGTGAGTGGGGATGTCACCTGGGCCTCACCCATACCTGGGTGACACAGGTCCCACGTGGACCTAACTTGGACCTGGTGAATCTGGTCCTTACCTGGTCCTCACCCGGAACTGGTAACTCTTGTCACCACCTGGGAATCACCTGGACCTGTTGAATCTGGTCCCCATCTGGGCCTCACCAAGTCCTGGTGACTTTGTTCCCCACCTGCACCTGATTGCTGTGGACTCCTTCTTGGCCTCACCTGGAAATTGTGACTCTGCTCCTAACTGGGCCTCACCCAGGTCTGGTGACTCTGGTCCTCACCTGTGGATCATTATGACCTGGATACTCTGTTCCACACCTGAACCTCACCTGGACATGATGACTCTGGATCCCCTCTGGGCCTCACCCTGACCTGGTGACTCTGGTCCCATCTGGATGTCACCTGGTCCAGGTGATTCTGGTACCCCTCTAGGCCTCAACCAGTTCTGGTGACTCTGGTCCTCAACTGGGCCTCACCGGGACCTAGTGAAGTATGCTCCATCTGGGCCTCATTTGGACCTGGTGACTTTGGTCCCTCCTGGACATCATCGGACATGGTTACAACAGCATGGCCTACAGGGTTGGAATCACCAGGAGCCGGTAACTCTGGTCCCTGCATGGGCATCATCGGGACAGCGGTTCCTCTGCCATGGCCCAAGGGTTGGCCTCACCTGGACCCTGGTGATTAGGGGGTTTCCACCTGAGCCACCTAGCCGAACCTAGATCTGGTGACTCTTGTCCCAGCTATTCCTCCCATGTACCTGGTGACCCATGCACCCACGTGGGCCTCACTTGGACCTGGTGAATCTGGTCCTTACCTGGTCCTCACCTGGAACTGGTAACTCTGGGTCACCACCTGGGAATCACCTGGACCTTTGGAATCTGGTCCCCATCTGGGCCCTCACACAGTCCTGGTGACTTTGTTCCCCACCTGGACCTGATTGTTGTGGACACATTCTTGGCCTCACTTGGAAGTGGTGAGTGTGATCCTAACTTGGCCTCATCCAGATCTGGTGACTCTGGTCCTCACCTGTGGACCATTATGATCTAGATACTCCGTTCCACACCTGAGCCTCACTTGGACATGATGACTCTGGATCCCCTATGGGCCTCACCCTGACATGGTGACTCTGCTCCCCATCTGGATGTCACGTAGACCAGGTGAATCTGGTACCCCTCTAGGCCTCAACTAGACCTCGTGATCTGGTCCGCACTGAGCCTCACTGGGACCGAGTGAATATGCTCCCCACCCTGCGCCTCATCTGGACCTGGTGACTCTGGTTCTACCTGGGCATCATCGGGGCATGGTTACTCTATTCCCCACTGGGACTGACCTGATCCTGGTAACTATGGTCCTGACTTTGGCCTCTTCTGTACCAGGTGACTCTGGCTCAACAGGGTCCTCACCTGTAACTGGTGAGTCTGATCCTAAGCATGGCCTCACCTGACCTGGTGACTGTGGTTCCCATCGGGACCTCTTCTGGACCTCATGTCTCTAAGCCCTCCTGGAACTCACCAGGACCTGGTTTCTGTGGTTCCCACCTGGGTAGCATCAGGATATGTTACACTGTTCACTAACAGTGACCCAGCCGGACCTATTAACTCTGGTCTTCACCTGGGCCACACCTGGATATGGTGACACTGGTTCCCACCTGGGGTCTCACCTGGACATGGTGAGTCGGATCCCCACCTGGGCCTCACCTGTAACTGGTGATTTTCATTCCCACATGGACATAATGTGGACCTTGTGGCTGCAGTGTTTCTAGCTTCTCATATACATCGTGACTCTGGTCCCCAGCAGGGCCTCACCGGGACCTGGTGAGTGTGGTTGCATCCTGCACCTCACCTGGACCTGATGATTCTGGTCTACACCTGAGACTACCCCTGGATCTGGTGACTCTGGTCCCCACCTGAGCTTCACTTGGATTTGGGGACTCCGGTCTCCATCTGGGCTTCACCTGGCCCTGTTGACCATGGTCCTCAACTGGGCAAAATTGGAACCCGGTGACTGTGTTCCACAACTGGACCTCACCTGGACCAGGTGACTCTGGTCCCCCTCTGGGTCTCACCGTTCCCTAGTGACTGTGAACCCCCTCTATGGCCTGTCTTGGTCCTGCTGATACTGGTTGCCTCCTGCGCCTGACCTCAAACTGTAGACTCTGGTTTTTTCAAAAGGCCTCCCGTCGACCTGGTCATCCTGGTCCCCACCTGGGTCTCACTTGTACGTGGTGACATTGTCACCATCGGGGACTCTCCTGGACCTGCTTACTGTGTTCCACACCTGGGCCTCAAGTAGACCTATTGACCATGTTCCCCAGGACGGCCTCACATGGACCTGTTGACACTGCTCACAACCGGGGTTTCACTTGTACCTGTATCTCTGGTCCCCACCTTGACCTCATCTGGACTTAGTGACTCTGGTCCCCACCTGGGCTTCACCTGGATCTGGTGACTCTGGTCCCCACCTGGACTTCACCTGGATCTGGTGACTCTGGTCCCCACCTGGACCTCTCCTGGACCTGGTGACTCCTTTCCAACATGGACCTCACCTGGATCTGGTGACTCTGGTCCTCAGTTTGGCCTCACCTGGACCTGGTGACTCTCGTTCCCACATGAATCACACCTGGACCTGGTGACTGTGGTGTTCTTGTAGACTCAATTTTACCTGGTGACTCTGGTCCTCACTAGGGCCTCTCCTGGATTTGGTAACTCTGGCTTGCTGGTTGGCCTCACCTGGACTTGGTGAGTGGGGTTGCCACCTGGGCCTCATCCATACCTGGTGACTCATGTCCCCACGTGGACCTCTTGGACGTGGTGACTCTGATCAGATTGAGGATCCCCCAATCTGGGCCTCACCTTGCCCTGTCAACCATGGTCTTCAAACTGGCAAAATTGGGAACCCGGTGACTGTGTTCCACCCCTGGACCTCACCTGGACCAGGTGACTCTGGTCCCCCTCTGGGTCTCAACGTGCCCTAGTGACTGTGAACCCCCACTTTGGCCTGACTTGGACCTCCTGACCCTGGTTGACACCTGCGCCTGACCTCGAACTGTTGACTCTGGTTCATTTAAGGGCTTCCCCTGTACCTGGTGTTCCTGGTCCCCCCTGGGACTCACCTGGACGTGGTGACTCTTGTCACCACCGGGGGACTCACCTGGACCTGGTTACTGTGTTCCACACCTTGGCCTCAAGTAGACCTGTTGACCTTGGTACCAGAAGCCGGCCTCATATGGACCTGTTTCCTCTGATTCCCACCGGGGCATCACGTGTACCTGGTAACACTGGTCCTCACTTGGGCCTCATCTGGACCTAGTGATCTGGTCCCCACCTTGGCTTCACCTGGATCTGGTGACTCTGGTCCTCAACAGGGCCTCACGTGGACCTATTGAATATGATCCATCTGGGCCTCATTTGGACCTGGTGACTCTCTTCCCTACCTGGGCATCATCGGGAACTTGGTTCCACTGCATGGCCTTTAGGTTGGCCGCACCTGGACCTAGTTAACTGTGGTTCTACCTGGGCATCATCGAGACACTCTTCCTCTGCATTGCCTGCAGGGTGGCCTCACCTGGACACTGGTGAGTGGGGATGCCACTTGGGCCTCACCCATACCTGGTGACCCAGGTGCCCACGTGGGACTCACTTGGACCTGGTGAATCTGGTCCTTACCTGGTCCTCACCCAGTCCTGGTGGTTTTGTTCCCCACCTGGACCTGATTGCTGTGGACTCCTTCTTGGCCTCACCTGGAAGTGGTGACTCTGATCGTAGCTGGGCCTCACCCATACCTGGTGACTCAGGTCCTCACGTGGGCCTCACTTGGACCTGGTGAATCTGGTCCTTACCTGGTCCTCTGCCAGACCCGGGGACTCTGGTCACCACCTTGACCTCACCTGGACCTGGTGAATCTGGTCCCCTCTGGGCCTCAACGAGTCATGGTGACTTTGTTCACCACCTGGACCTGATTGCTGTGGACACTTTCTTGGCCTCACCTGGAACTGGTGACTCTAATCTATCTGCGCATCACCCAGATCTGTGACTCTGGTCCTCACCTGGGCATCATTGGTACCTGGTGACTCTGTTCCACAGGCTGACCCTCACCTGGACTTAATGACTCTGGAACCTCTCTGGGCCTCACCCTGACCTGGTGACTCTCGTCCCCATCAGGATGTCACCTGGACCAGGGGATTCTGGTACCCCTCTAGGCCTCAACCAGATCTGGTGACTCTGGTCCTCAACTCGGCCTCACCTGGACGTAGTGAATATGCTCCATCGGGGCCTCATTTGGACCTGGTGACTCTGTCCCTACCTGGGCATCATCGGGACATGGTTCCACTGCATTGCATGCAGGTTGGCCTCACCTGGACCTCGTAACTCTGGTCCCTACATGGCCATCATCGGGACACGGTTCCTCTGCATGGCCTTCAGGTTGGCCTCCCCTGGACCTGGTGAGTGAGGTTGCCACCTGGGTCTCCCCATAACTGGTGACACAGGTCCCACGTGGGCTTCACTTGGACCTGGTGAATCTGGTCCTTACCTGGTCCTCACCCAGAACTGGTAACCCTTGTCACCACCTGGGAACCTGGACCTGTTGAATCTGGTCCCCATCTGGGCCTCACCCAGTCCTGGTGACTTTGTTCCCCACCTGGACCTGATTGCTGTGGACTAATAATTGGCCTCACCTGGAACTGGTGACTCTGATCCTATCTGAGCGTCACCCAGACCTGGTGACTCTGGTCCTCACCTGGGCATCATTGGTACCTGGAGACTCTGATCCACACCTGAGCCTCACCTGGACATGATGACACTGGAACCTCTCTGGGCCTCACCCTGACCTCGTGACCCTGGTCCCCATCTGGATGTCACCTGGGCCTGGTGAATCTTGTACCCCTCTAGGTCTCAACCAGATCTGGTGACTCTGGTCCTCAACTGACCTCACCTGGACCTAGTGAATATGCTCCATCTGGGCCTCATGTGGACCTGGTGACTCTGGTCCCTACCTGGGCATCATCGGGACATGGTTCCACTGCATGGCCTGCAGGTTGACCTCACCTGGACCTGGTAACTCTGGTCCCTACCTGGGCATCATCGGGACACGCTTTCTCTGCATTGCCTGCAGGTTGGCCTCACCTGGACCTGGTGAGTGTGCTTGCCACCTGGGCCTCACTCATACCTGGTGACAAAGGCCCCACGTGGGCCTCACTTGGACCTGGTGAATCTGGTCCTTACCTGGTCCTCACCCGGAACTGCTAACTCTGGTCACCACCTGGGAATCACCTGGGTCTGGTGAATCTGGTCCCCATCTGGGCCTCACCCAGGCTTGGTTACTTTGCTCCCCACCTGGACCTGATTGCTGTGGACTCCTACTTGGCCTCACCTGGAACTGCTGACTCTGATCCTTACTGGGCCTCACCCAGATCTGGTGACTCTGGTCCTCACCTGTGGATCATTATGACCTGGATACTCTGTTCCACACCTGAGCCTCACCTGGACATGATGACTCTGGATCCCCTCTGGGCCTCACCCTGACATGGTGAGTCTGGTCCCCATCTGGATGTCACCTAGACCAGGGGAATCTGGTACGCCTCTAGGCCTCAACTTGACCTGGTGACTCTGGTCCTCAACTGGGCCTCACCGGGACCTAGTGATTATGCTCCCCAACTGCGCCTCATCTGGACCTGGCGAATCTGTTTCTTCCTGGGAATCATTGGGACATGGTTACTATTCCCCACTGGGACTGCCCTGATCCTTGTAACTTTGGTCCTGACTTTGGCCTCTTCTACCAGGTGACTCTGGCTCCACCTGGGCCTCACCTGTAACTGGTGACTCTGATTCTAAGCATGGCCTCACCTGACATGGTGACTGTGGTTCCCATCGGGACCTCAACTGGACCTTAGGTCTCTGGTCCCATCTCGGGGTCACCAGGACCTGGTGTCTCTGGTACCCACCTGTGTAGCATCAGGATATCGTTACACTGTTCACTAACAGTGACCCAGCCGGACCTATTAACTCTAGTCTTCACCTTGGCCACACCTGGTCATGGTGAGACTGGCTCCCACCTGGGTCTCACCTGGACATGGTGAGTCGGATCACCACCTGGTCCTCACCTGTAACTGGTGATTCTCGTTCCCACATGGACATCATGTGGACCTGGTGGCTGCAGTGTTTCTAGGTTTGCATGTACCTCGTGACTCTGGTCCTCACCAGGCCCCACCGGTTCCTGGTGAGTGTGGTTGCCACCTGCACCTCACCTGGACCTGGTGATTCTGGTCTGCACCTGAGACTACCCTGGATCTGGTGACTGTGGTCCCCACCTGGGCTTCGCCAGGATTTGGGGACTCCGGTCCCCATCTTGGCCTCACCTGGCCCTGTTGACCATGGTCCTCAACTGGGCAAAATTGGGACCCGGTGACGGTGTTCCACAACTGGACCTCACCTGGACCAGATGACTCTGGTCCCCGTCTGGGTCTCACCGTGCCCTAGTGACTGTGAACCTCACTTTGGCCTGACTTGGACCTGCTGACCCTGGTTGCCACCTGCGCCTGAACTCGAACTGTTGTCTCTCGTTCTTTCAAGGGCCTCCCTTTTACCTGGTGATCCTGGTCCCCACCTGGAGCTCACCTGGATGTGGTGACTCTTCTCACCACCGGGACTCACCAGGACCTGGTTACTGTGTTCCACACCTGGGCCTCAAGTACACCTGTTGACCATGTCCCCAAGCCGGCCTCACATGGACCTGTTGCCTCTGATCCCAATCAGGGTCTCACGTGTACCATGTAACTCTGGTCCTCACCTGGGCCTCATCTGGACCTAGTGACTCTGCTCCCCACCTGGGCTTCACCTGGATCTGGTGACTCTGGTCCCCATCTGAGCCTCACCCAGTCCTGGTGACTTTGTTCCCCACCTGGACCTGATTGCTGTGGACTCTCTCTCGGACCTTGTGACTCTTTTCCCAACTGGCATCAATGGGACATGGTTACTCTGTTCCCCACCTAGGTCTCAACTGGACATGATAACTTTGCTCAACACTTTGGCCTCAACTGCTCCTGATGAATCTGGTCCCTCCACCTAGGCCTCAATCTGGACCTGGTGACTGTGGTCCCCACCTGGGTCTCACCTGGACCTGGTGACTCTCGTTCACACATGAACCACACCAGGACCTGGTGACTGTGGTGTTCTTGTAGACTCACATTTACCTGGTGACTCCGGTCCCCACTAGGGCGTCACCTGGATCTGGTGACTCTGGCATGCAGGTTGGCCTCTCCTGGACCTTGTGAGTGGGATGGCCACCTGGGCCTCACCCATACCTGGTGACTCAGGTCCCACCGTGGGCCTCTTGGACCTGGTAAATCTGGTCCTTACCTCGTCCTCTCCCAGACCCGGGAACTCTGGTCACCACCTGGGCCTCACCTGGACCTGGTGAATCTGGTCCCCATCTGAGCCTCACCCAGTCCTGGGGACTTTGTTACCCACCTGGACCTGATTGCTGTGGACACTTTCTTTGCCTCACCTAGATCTGGTGACTCTGATCCTACCTGCGCATCACCCATATCTGGTGACTCTGGTCCTCACCTTGGCATCATAGGTACCTGGTGACTCTGTTCCACACCTGAGCCTCACCTGGACATGATGACTGGGGATCCTCTCTGGGCCTCCCTCTGACCTGGTGACTCTGGTCCCCATCTGGATGTCACCTGGACCAGGTGATTCTGGTACCCCTCTAGGCCTCAACCAGATCTGGTGACTCTGGTCCCACTTGGCCCTCACCAGGACCTGGTGTCTCTGGTACCCACCTGGTTAGCATCAGGATATGGTACTCTGTTAACTAACAGTGACCCAGCGGGAACTATTAACTCTGGTCTTCAACTGGGCCACACCTGGACATGGTGACACTTGTTTCCACCTGTGTCTCACCTGGACATGGGGAGTGGGATCGCCACCTGGTCCTCAACTGTAACTGGTGATTCTCGTTCCCACGTGGACATCATGTGGACCTGGTGGCTGCAGTGTTTCTAGCTTATCGTGTACCTCGTCTCTCTGGTCCCCACCAGGGCCTCACCAGGACCTGGTGAGTGTGGTTTCCACCTGCACCTCACCTGGACCTGGTGATTCTGATCTGCACCTGAGACTACCCCGGATCTGGTGACTGTGTTCCCCACCTGGGCTTCACCTGGATTTGGAGACTCCGGTCCCCATCTGGGCCTCACCTGCCCCTGTTTACCATGGTCCTCAACTGGGCAAAATTGGGACCCGGTGACTGTGTTCCACAACTGAACCTCACCAGAACCAGGTGACTCTGGTCCCCCTCTGGGTCTCACCGTGCCCTAGTGACTGTGAACCCCACTTTGGCCTGACTTGGACCTGCTGACCCTGGTTACCACCTGCTCCTGACCTCGAAGTGTTGACTCTGGTTCTTTCAATGGCCTCCCGTGTACCTGGTGATCCTGGTCCCCACGTGGGCCTCACCTGGACGTGGTGACTCTTGTCACCCCCGGGGACTTCCTGTCCTGCTTACTGTGTTCCACACCTGGGCCTCAAGTAGACCAGTTGACCATGGTCCCCAAGCCGGCCTCACATGGACCTGTTGCTTCTGATCCCCACCGGGGCCTCACGTGTACCTAGTAACTCTGGTCCTCACCTGGGCCTCATCTTGACCTATTGATTTTGGTCCCCACTTGTGCTTCACCTGGATCTGGTGACTCTGGTCCCCACCTCGACTTCACCTGGATCTGGTGATTCTGGTCCCCACCTGGACCTCTCCTGGACCTGGTGACTCTCTTTGAACATGGACCTCACCTGGATCTGGTGACACTGGTCCCCACCTGGACCTCACCTGCAACTGTGACTCTGGCCTGCAGGTTGGCCTCACCTGGACCTGGGAGTGGGGTTGCCACTCTTAGGCTCACA